>NC_057810.1:381881908-382181908 GCF_018294505.1 Triticum aestivum | reverse complement strand
GGAAGCCCATCATTGGAATATACAAGCCAAGTTCTATAATGAAAAATTCTAACTAGTATATAAAAGTGATAACATAGGAGACTCTCTATCATGAAGATCATGGTGCTATTTTGAAGCACAAGTGTGGAAAAGAGATAGTAGCATTGTCCCTTCTCTCTTTTCTCTCATTTTTTTATTTGGTGGGCTTCTTTGGCCTATTTTTTTATATGGGCTTCTTTGGCCTCTTTTTTTATAAAGTTCGAAGTTTCATCCCGACTTGTGGTGGAATCATAGTCTTCATCATCCTTTCCTCACTAGGGACAAGGCTCTAATAATGAAGATCATCACACTTTTATTGATTTACAACTCAAGAATTACAACTCGATACTTAGAACAAAATATGACTCTATGTGAATGCCTCCGGTGGTGTACCGGGATATGCAATTAATCAAGAGTGACATGTATGAAAAATTATGAAGGTGGCCTTGCCACAAATACGATGTCAACTACATGATCATGCAAAGAGCAATATGACAATGATGGAGCGTGTCATAATAAACGGAACGATGGAGAGTTGCATGGCAATATATCTCGGAATGGCTATGGAAATGCCATAATAGGTAGGTATGGTGTCTGTTTTGAGGAAGGTAAATAATGGATGCATGATACCGGCGAAAGTTGCGCGGCATAATAAAGGCTAGCAAAGTGGAAGGATGAGTGTGCGTATGTCCATGGACTCACATTAGTCATAAAGAACTCATATACTTATTGCAAAAGTCTACTTGCCCTCGAAGAAAAGTACTACTATGCATGCTCCTAGGGGAAGGGTTGGTTGGAGTTAACCATCGCACGATCCCGACCTCCACTCATAAGGAAGATAATTAAAAGAGCACCCCATGCAACAAATTTGTCACATCACTTTTACCATACGTGCATGATACGGGACTTGCCAACTTGAACACAAGTATTTCTCAATTTCATAAGTACCCAACTAGCATGACTCTAACATTACCACCTTTATATCTCAAAACAATTATCAAGCATCAAATTGATCATAGTGTTTTATGCACTTTCTATGATAGTTTTTATTATACCCAACTTGGATGCTCATCATTCTAGGACCAAATTTATAACCATAGCAAATACCATTCTGTTCTAAAAGACTCTCAAAGTAATATAGGTGAAGCATGAGAGGTCAACAATTTCTTCAAAATAAAGCCACTGCCGTGCCCTAGAAAATAAAAGTGAAGCACATAGAGCAAAACTATCTAGCTCAAAAGATATAAGTGAAGCACATAGAGTATTCTAATAAATTATAAATCATGTGGGTTTCTCCAAAAAGGTGTGTACAGCAAGGAGGATTGTGGAAATCTAAAAAGCAAAGACTAATATCATACATGACGCTCCAAGCAAAACACAGATCATGTGGCGAATAAAAATATAGCTCCAAGTAAAGTTACCGATAGACGACGACGAAAGAGGGGATGCCTTCCGGGGCATCCCCAAGCTTAGGCTGCTGGTTATCCTTGAATATCTTGGGGTGCCATGGGCATCCCAAAGCTTAGTATCTTGCCACTCCTTATTCCATAATCCATCAAATCTTTACCCAAAACTTGAAAACTTCACAACACAAAACTCAATAGGAAATCTCATAAGCTCCGTTAGTGCAAGAAAGAAAAAGCCACCACATAAGTTACTGTAATGAACTCATTCTTTATTTATATTGGTGTTAAACCTACTGTATTCCAACTTCTCTATGGTTCATACCCCCGATACTAGCCATAGATGCATCAAAATAAGCAAACAACACACGGAAAACAGAATCTGTCAAAAACAGAACAGTCTGTAGCAATATGTAACTTTCGAATACTTCTGGAACTCTAAAACTCCTAACAAAATAGGAAGTCCTGGGCAATTTATCTATTGATCTACAGCAAAAAGAATCAACGCAAAAATCACGTTTTTGTGAATTACTAAAATTATTTTTGTGTGCGCAAAGTTTCTGTTTTTCAGCAGAATCAAATTAAATATCACCGTAGGTTATCCTATAGGTTCTACTTGGCACAAACACTAATTAAAACATAAAAACACATCTAAGCAGAATCTAGATGAAATATTTATTACTAAACAGAAGCAAAATGCAAGAAATAAAAATAAAATTGGGTTGCCCCCCTACTAGCGCTATTGTTTAACGCCCCTAGCTAGGCATAAAAGCGAGGATAGATCTAAGTATTGCGATCTTTGGCATTCAATTCATAAGTAGCTCGCATGATAGATTCATAAGGTAATTTAACATTATTTCTAGGGAAGTGTTCCATGCCTTTCCTTAATGGAAATTGGAACCTAATATTCCCTTCCTTCATATAAATAATTGCACCAATTGTTCTAAGGAAAGGTCTAACAAGAATAATAGGACATGAAAGATTGCAATCTATATCAAGAACGATAAAATCTACGGGCACATAATTCCTATTTGCAACAATAAGAACATCATTGATCCTTCCCATAGGTTTCTTAATGGTGGAATCTGCAAGGTGCAAGTTCAAAGAGCAATCATCAAATTCATGGAAACCTAGCACATCACATAAAGTTTTCGGAATCGTGGAAACACTAGCACCCAAATCACATAAAGCATAACACTCATGATTTTTAATTTTAATCTTTATAGTAGGTTCCCACTTATCATAAATTTTTCTAGGTATAGAAACTTCCAAATTAAGTTTTTCTTCATGAGATTGCATCAAAGCATCAACAATATGTTTGGTAAAAGCTTTATTTTGACTACAAGCATGAGGAGAATTCAACACGGATTGCAACAAGGAAATACAATCTATTAAAGAACAATTATCATAATTAAATTCCTTGAAATCCATAATAGTGGGTTCAATGCTATTTAAAGTCTTGACCTCTCCAATCCCACTTTTACCAAATTTAGCATCAATAGCTAAAAACTCCGAATTATTGGGACGCCTTTTAACTAAAGTTGACTCATCTCCAGTCCCATAATTATCAAGATTCATATTGAAAAACAAGGATTTAATAGGGGATACATCAATAACTTTTAGATCTTCATCATTATTTTCGTGGAAACTAGAAGAACACGCTTTTATAAAGCAATCTTTCTTAGCACGCAACCTAGCAGTTCTTTCTTTGCACTCATCAATGGAAATTCTCATTGCTTTGAGAGACTCATTGATATCATGCTTAGGAGGAATAGATCTAAGTTTCAAATTATCAACAACAAGCGAAAGCCTATCAACGTTCCTAGCCAAATCATCAACTTTAAGCAATTTTCTTCAAGCAAGGTATTAAAATTCTTTTGAGGGATCATAAATTCTTTAACACTATTCTCAAAATCAAAGGGAATCTTATTAAAATTTCCATAAGAGTTTTTGTAGGAATTTCCATCATTATTAGAGGAATTACTAGGGAACGGTCTAGGATTAAAGTTTCCTCTATAAGCATTGTTACCAAAATTATTCCTACCAACAAAGTTCACATCCATATATTCATTATTATTCTCAATCAAAGTAGACAAAGGCATATCATTAGGATCAATAGGAGCACTCTTAGTAGCAAACAATTTCATATGTTCATCCGTCTTTCCAATCAAAACATTAATTTGTTCTATAGCATGTACTTTTTTACTAGTAGATTATTCGATGTGCCATTGATAATAATTAGCCATAATGTTATCAAGGAGTTTAGTAGCTTCTCCTAAGGTGATTTCCATAAAAGTGCCTCCCGCAGCCGAATCTAAAAGATTTCTAGAAGCAAAATTCAATCCGGCATAAAAACTTTGTATGATCATCCATAAGTTCTAACCATGAGTAGGGCAATTGCGAATCATTAATTTCATTATTTACCAAGATTGGGCAACATGCTCATGATCAAGTTGTTTAAAATTCATAATATCGTTCCTAAGAGAGATGATCTTAGCGGGAGGAAAATACTTAGAGATAAAAGCATGTTTGCACTTATTCCATGAATCAATACTATTCTTAAGCAAAGACGAAAACCAAACTTTAGCACGATCCCTAAGTGAAAACGGAAATAACTTCAATTTAACAATATCATTATCCGTATCTTTCTTATTTTGCATATCACACAAATCAACAAAGTTGTTTAGATGAGTAGTGGCAACTTCACTAGGAAGGCTAGAGAATTGATCTTTCATAACAAGATTCAACAAAGCAGCATTGATTTCACAAGATTCATCATCATTAAGAGGAGCAATCAGAGTGATAAGGAAATCATTATTATAGGTATTGGAAAGTCACATAATTTGGTATTATCTTGAGCCATCGTGAAAAGCAATCCAACACTCAAGCACACAAAAAGGAAAGCGAAAGAGAGAGACGAACGGGAAAGAGAGGGCGAATAAAACGGCAAGGGTGAAGTGGGGGAGAGGAAAATGAGAGGCAAATGGCAAATAATGTAATGCGAAGGAGATGAGTTTGTGATGGGTACTTGGTAGGTCTTGACTTGAGCGAAGACCTCCCCGGCAACGGCGCCAGAAATCTTTCTTGCTACGTCTTGAGCTTGCGTTGGTTTTTCCCTTCAAGAAGAAAGGGTGATGCAGCAAAGTAGCGGAAGTATTTCCCGCAGTTTTTGAGAACCAAGGTATCAATCCAGTAGGAGGCTCCTCAAAAGTCCCACGCACCTACAAAAAAAACAAGAACCTCGCAACCAATGCAATAAAGGGGTTGTCAATCCCTTCACGGTAACTTGCAAAAGTGAGATCTGATAGAGATAATAAGATAAGATAAATATTTTTGGTATTTTTATGATATAGATTGGAGAGTAAAAGATGCAAATAAAAGTAGATGGAAAACTTATATGATAAAAGATAGACCCGGGGGCCATAGGTTTCACTAGTGTCTTCTCTCAAGATAGCATAAGTATTACGGTGGGTGAACAAATTACTGTCGAGCAATTGATAGAAAAGCGCATAGTTATGAGATTATCTAGGCATGATCATGTATATAGGCATCACGTCCATGACAAGTAGATCGAAACGATTCTGCATCTACTACTATTACTCCACACATCGACCAACTCCTGCCTGCATCTAGAGAATTAAGTTCATGAAGAACAGAGTAATGCATTAAGAAAGATGACATGATGTAGAGGGATAAACTCATGCAATATGATATAAGCCCCATCTTTTTATATTCGATGGCAACAATACAATACGTGCCTTGCTGCCCCTGCTGTCACTGGGAAAGGACACCGCAAGATTGAACCCAAAGCTAAGCACTTCTCCCATTGCAAGAAAGATCAATCTAGTAGGCCAAACCAAACTAATAATTCGAAGAGACTTGTAAAGATAACTTAATCACACATAAAAGAATTCAGAGGAGATTCAAATATTTCTCATAGATAAACTTGATCATAAACCTGCAATTCATCGGATCTCGACAAACACACCGCAAAAAGAGTTACATCGAATAGATCTCCAAGAAGATCGAGGAGAACTTTGTATTGAGATTCAAAGAGAGAGAAGAAGCCATCTAGCTAATAGCTATGGACCCGAAGGTCTGTGGTAAACTACTCACAACTCATCGGAGAGGCCTTGGAGATGATGTAGAGGCCCTCCATGGTCGATTCCCCCTCCGGTGGAGGGCCGGCGAAGGCTCCAAGATGGGATCTTGCGGATACAGAAGGTTGCGGTGGTGGAAATAGTTTTTCGTGGTGCCCCTGGATGTTTTTGGGATACATGCATATATATAGGAGGAAGAAGTACGCCGGTGGAGCAACAAGGGGCCCACGAGGGTGGGGGCATGCCCACCCCTGGGGGGCGCACCGGGCACCATCGTGGCCGCCTCGTTTGTTGCTTGATGTCCACTCCAAGTTCCCTGGATTGCGTTTGTTCCAAAAAGATCGCTCCCGAAGGTTTCATTCCGTTTGGACTCCGTTTGATATTCCTTTCTTTTGAAATACTGAAATAGGCAAAAAAACAGCAATTCGGGCCAGGCCTTCGGTTAGTAGGTTAGTCCCAAAAATGATATAAAAGTGTAGAGTAAAGCCCATAAACATCCAAAACAATTAATATAATAGCATGGAACAATCGAAAATTATAGATACGTTGGAGATGTATCAGTCCCATATCGGTTTCATGCCGTAGTATCCTTCCACACCCATATGGTGGGGGTGTGTGTTCTTCTTCTGAAGTTCTGATTTCTTGAAACTCTTCTCAGCAAACTCTTTAGTTGCCCTGACCCTTTTGAATTCTGCCCAGTCTGCCTTTGTAATTTGGGGGTATGTGGGGATTGGGTCCTTGCCTTCACTCAAGTACTTCTTGTACAACACGTGCTTCTAGTTTCTCCAAGCCTACCTAGCCTTCTTCAGTGCAGGGTGTTCCGCCTGCATTCTCCACTGCTCTAGAACATTGAAGTGATCCATGATCTCCCGGACTATCTGTCGCCATGTTTCTGCGTCAGTCTTCCGAAACCCCGACAGATTTATGTTGGGCCTTGCCCTGCCAACAAATCCACACACACTCCTGAACCTCGTGCGTGCTTTATCTAGTTTAGTTGGAGCCCAACACTTTATATCGATCTCAGTTACTTCATATACACCTTTAGGCTGGTGTGTGGGATTCCTTGGAGCGTACCTCCGTGTCCTGGCCGGAAGGGTAATTGCTGCAGCTCTATCCTGTTCAAGATTACTTGATCCCTCACCATCTTCTGAAGACATAGGGTTGTCGGAATCAGATGAAGATACATCGCCTGAAGCATGAGTGTTGTCGCTGCTATTCGACATCTAGAGAGAACACATGCGAAACTCAGGAAAGGAGGATAAGCATAAAACTAACAACTTGGTATCATGCTTTCTAAACATATCATGCAATAATTTAGAAAATGTATGGCTAATTTGTTAAGTTTGTGTGACTCGGGCACCCGCGATCTGTAAATCGGCAGTAACTTATTGGAACAAATATAGCTTATATGTACTAGTTAGGAAGGTAAATAATTAATATATATACGCTCTCCGTAATTTTATAGCCAATTTGGGAACATACTGAGCGAAATAGGAAGAGGGATTGCAAGGAAATATGCCTCATAGCGATGGAGAGCAGTAACTAACAGGCTTCTTAATGCAAACCCGGCCGGACCACAGGAGAGGGGAGGACTACAACATCGATATGCTCGAGGGTGGCTGGCAAGCAAACGAAGACGGCGAGGCGCGGACAGCCGTGTGTTGGGAACGACAGTGGAGGTAGGCTTGAGAGGGTTCTGATGCGGATCTGGGGGAGGGGGGGCTGGTGATGGAGATTGGGTGGACTAGTTGAGTGAAATGTGGGCAGGCCAAGGGGGGTGTTCGCGGCCTAGGTGAAAAGGGTGGAAAATATCGACGGTCGCCGTGCGGAAAGGCCTATGCAAACGGTTGCCTCTAAGTGCTCGTGCGCACAAAGAGAAAAATTTCGTTTGAAATGAAGACGTACTAATTTTGAAATAAAGACGTGAGTTCATCGTTTCGCCTCTAAATTTTTCCCATGTTAAGCAATCACCATTATACCACGGGTTTGATTTGCTGGCGCATTTCAGATCTCGTATGCTATATGTAAGACATTTTTTGCCATTTACCATGCATTTTGGAATATAAATTAATTCCTAGGCGGACTGCATTTCCTGTCGAAAGGGATGAGGATTGCCGTTTGATCTGGGAGCATCCAACTAAGTAGACGCATGATCCGTGGGGTTTGAGTTCTGGCCAATCAGAATGCATGACTCAGATCACGCGCGTAGCAAGGGGGGCATCGGCCACGGTTTGGTAGGCACACGGCTTTCGTGAGTGAGCCGTGTGCTATTTTAAAACACTTATATTAACTAACTGTGTAACCGGGTGGTGAAGGAGTCGGAGGAGAAGGTGGAACTGCATAAAAAAATTCACAACCGGAACTACATCTATTGTCGAAAGGGATGAGGATCGCTGTTCGATCTGGGAGCATCCAACGGTGCAGATGGGCGATCCATGGGGTTTGGATTCTGGCCAATCAGAACGCAAGACTCAGATCGCGCGTGTGGCAGGAGGGCATCGACCATGGTTTAGTGGACACACAACTTTCGTGAGTGAACCGTGTGCTATTTGAAAACATTTACATTAACTAACAACATTTTTTTGTTTGAATGAAAACATGAGTTCATCGTTTGGCCTCCAAATTATATATATATACCACCACTATGACTAGCCTTTGTATAGTAGGGAAGTACTCCCTCCGTTTCTTTTTAGTCTGCATATAAGGTTTGGTCAAAGTCAAGCTTTGCATAGTTTGACTAACTTTATATTAAAAAATATCAACATTCACAACATGAAATCAACATTTTCAGATGCACCATGAAATGTATTTTCATATTATATAGTTTAAGTATTGTAGATGTTCATATTTTTTAATATAAATTTGGTCAAACTTTGTGTAGTTTGACTTTGACCAAAACTTATACGCGGAGTAAAAAGAAACGGAGGGAGTATCATTTATACTATAGTATCATGCATATGATACTATATAGTGTATGATACTACGTACGCACTTTCTTATAGTGCATCTATATAATATCATAGAGCTAGTATATATATACCATAGATGACCGCATTTATGGCCATGTGCATGACACAAAGTAGTATAACATTTATATTATATATGTTACAGTATCTATGTTACTGCTTCTTTGCCATGCATCATCATATTTGTTATTCTCAAGTGCATGATGCCGGCTATGATACCCCCACTATGGGCACCCCTAAGGTTGGTCGTAATGGGAGTATCAAGCGGCATCATATGCATGCCAACTAGACTCTTTGGATGATGTGACACACAATTAAATGAGGAAAGAGAGGGTGTGGGCCAGGTATCATATCATGATATACTGTATCACATATTAAATGTTGTACTACTTTGTGTCATGCATGGCAATTAATAAGGCAACCTAAGATACTAAGACTAGTCACAATGGGTAGTAACTTAGACTAGTAACATACTAGTCTATGTTACTATCTCTATAGTGGGGAGTAACATATGTGTGGTGTCATGCAACACTTTATTTATTAGGTTGTAGACTCACCTTGTTTTGGTATGTGTGATTTTACAGTAACTAGCTATGTTACCACATGCTCCTATTTCCTCATTAATTACTCGCCACAACATCTGTTTTTCCTAAAAATGTATGATGTTACCACCTATGTTACTCCCACTGTGGGTAGTCTAAGACTAGCCACAATGTGTAGTGTAACATGCCCATGTTACTACCTCTATAGTGGGGAGTAACATATGTGTGGTAACATGCGCAACACTTCATTTATTAAGCTATAAACTCATCTTGCCTTGATATGTGTGATGTTACTCATACTATTAGACTAGCCACAATGGGAGTAACTTCAGCAGTAACATCAAGTCCAACTAAGCAAATATGCTTATGTGGCAATGAGTTAATGAGGAGAGGTAGTTTGAGTAACTTAGGTAGTTACCGTAACATCACATGTCTCAATGCACTATGAGTCTATAAGCTAATAAATGAAGCTTTGCATGACACCACACTTATGTTACTACCCACTATGAAGGTAGTAACATGGACTAGGGATATGTGTATGTTACTAGTGTATGTTACTATGCACGGTGGCTAGTCTTAATTAGTAACTAGCTATGTTACCACATGCCTCTCTTTCTTCATTTATTGCATGCCACATCATCTATTTTATCTAGGTGTGATGTTACTACCTATGTTACTCCCACTCTGGATATACCTACTCTAACTTTTGATACTATGCGAGCATAACATAGGTAGGTATCTAGTACTCCCTCCGTCCGGGTTTATTAGGCCTCTCAGCAACACAAACATGCATGTCCCTTTTTATAAGGCACCGCTTTGGAAAGGTGCATGCATGCATGTTGGAGAACGTAGTAATTTCAAAAAAAAAATCCTACGCACACGCAAGATCATGGTGATGGCATAGCAACGAGAGGGGAGAGTGATGTCCATGTACCCTCGTAGACCGTAAGCGGAAGCGTTATGACAACGCGGTTGATGTAGTCGTACATCTTCACGATCCGACCGATCCAAGCACCGAACGTACGGCACCTCCGAGTTCAGCACACGTTCAGCTCGATGACGATCCCCAGGCTCCGATCCAGCAAAGCTTCGGGGATGAGTTCCGTCAGCACGACGGCGTGGTGATGATGATGATGATCTACCGGCGCAGGGCTTCGCCTAAACTCCGCGACGATATGACCGAGGTGGAATATGGTGGAGGGGGGCACCGCACACGGATAAGGAACGATCCGTAGATCAACTTGTGTGTCATGGGGTGCCCCCCTGCCCCCGTATATAAAGGAGCAAGGGAAGGGGTGGCCGGCCTAGGAGGAGGCGCACCAAGGAGGAGTCCTACTCCCATCGGGAGTAGGATTCCCCCCTTCCAAGTAGTAGGAGTAGGAGTCAAGGAAAGGGGCAAGAGAAGAGAAGGAAGGAGGGGGCGCAGCCCCTCCCCCTAGTCCAACTCGGACTAGGCCTTGGGGGGGCGCCCAACCTCTCCTCTCTCTTTCCCCTAAAGCCCAATAAGGCCCATATACTCCCCGGCGAATTCCCGTAACTCTCGAGTACTCCGAAAAATACCCGAATCACTCGGAACCTTTCCGAACTCCGAATATAGTCGTCCAATATATTGATCTTTACGTCTCAACCATTTCGAGACTCCTCGTCATGTCCCCGATCTCATCCGGGACTCCGAACTCCTTCGGTACATCAAAACTCATAAACTCATAATAAAACTGTCATCGAAACCTTAAGCATGCGGACCCTACGGGTTCGAGAACTATGTAGACATGACCTAGAACTATTCTTGGTCAATAACCAATAGCGGAACATGGATGCCCATATTGGCTCCTACATATTCTACGAAGATCTTTATCGGTCAAACCGCATAACAACATACTTTGTTCCCTTTGTCATCGGTATGTTACTTGCCCGAGATTCGATCGTCGGTATCCAATACCTAGTTCAATCTCGTTACCGGCAAGTCTCTTTACTCATTACGTAATGCATCATTTCGTAACTAACTCATTAGCTACATTGCTTGCAAGGCTTATAGTGATGTGCATTACCGAGAGGGCCCAGAGATACCTCTCCGACAATCGGAGTGACGAAACCTAATCTCGAAATACGCCAACCCAACATGTACCTTTGGAGACACCTGTAGTACTCCTTTATAATCACCCAGTTACGTTGTGACGTTTGGTAGCACCCAAAGTGTTCCTCCGGCAAACGGGAGTTGCATAATCTCATAGTTACAGGAACATGTATAAGTCATGAAGAAAGCAATAGCAACATACTAAACGATCAAGTGATAGGCTGACGGAATGGGTCATGTCAATCACATCATTCTCCTAATGATGTGATCCCGTTAATCAAATGACAACTCTTTTGTCCATGGCTAGGAAACATAACCATCTTTGATAAATGAGCTAGTCAAGTAGTGGCATACTAGTGACACTATGTTTGTCTATGTATTCACACATGTATTATGTTTCTGGTTAATACAATTCTAGCATGAATAATAAACATTTATCATGATATAAGGAAATAAATAATAACTTTATTATTGCCTCTAGGGCATATTTCCTTCAGTCTCCCACTTGCACTAGAGTCAATAATCTAGTTCACATCGCCATGTGATTTAACACTAATATTCATATCTGTATATGATTAACACCCATAGTTCACATCGTCATGTGACTAACACCCAAAGGGTTTACTAGAGTCATTAATCTAGTTCACATAGCTATGTGATTAACACCCAAAGAGTACTGATGTGTGATCATGTTTTGCTCGTGAGAGAAGCTTAGTCAACGGGTCTATCACATTCAGAGCCGTATGTATTTTTGCAAATATTCTATGTCTACAATGCTCTGCACGGAGCTACTCTAGCTAATTGCTCCCACTTTCAATATGTATCCAGATTGAGACTTAGAGTCATCTGGATTGGTGTAAAAGCTTGCATAATTGTAATTTTTTTACGACGAGCTCTTTTATCACTTCCATTTTTGAGAAATATTTCCTTAGTCCTCACTAAGGATATTCTTGACCGCTGTCCAATGATCTACTATTAGATCAAAATTGTATTCCTTTGCCAAACTCAGAGCAAGGTATACAATAGGTCTGGTACACAGCATAGCATACTTTATAGAACCTATGACTGAGGCATAGGGAATGACTTTTCATTCTCTTTTCTATTTTCTGCCGTGGTCGGGATTTGAGTTTTACTCACTTTCACACCTTTGCAACACAGGCAAGAAACCTTTCTTTGACTGTTCCATTTTGAACTACTTCAAAATCTTGTCAAGGTATGTACTCATTAAAATCTTATCAAGCGTCTTGATCTATCTTAATAGATCTTGATGCTCAATATGTAAGTAGCTTTGCCGAGGTCTTTCTTTGAAAAAACTCCTTTCAAACACTCCTTTATGCTTTGCAGAATAATTCTACATTATTTCCGATCAACAATATGTCATTCACATATACTTATCAGAAATGTTGTAGTGCTCCCACTCACTTTCTTGTAAATACAGGCTTCTCCAAAAGTCTGTATAAAACCAAATGCTTTGATCACACTATCAAAGCGTTTATTCCAACTCCGAGAGGCTTGCACCAGTCCATAAATGGATCGCTGGAGCTTGCACACTTTGTTAGCTCCTTTTGGATCGACAAAACCTTCTGGCTGCATCATATACAACTCTTCTTCCAGAAACCCATTCAGGAATGCAGTTTTAACATCCATCTGCCATATTTCATAATCATAAAATGCGGCAATTGCTAACATGATTCGGACAGACTTTTAAGCATTGATACGACTGAGAAAAATCTCATTGTATTCAACACCTTTGAACTTGTCGAAAAACTTTTTGCGACAATTCGAGCTTTGTAGATAGTAACACTACTATCATCGTCCGTCTTCCTCTTGAAGATCCATTTATTTTCTATGGTTTGCCGATCATCGGGCAAGTCCACGAAAGTCCACACTTTGTTCTCATACATGGATCCTATATCAGATTTCATGGCCTCCAGCCATTTTGCGGAATCTGGGCTCATCATTGCTTCCTCATAGTTCGTAGGTTCATCATGGTCTAGTAACATGACTTCTAGAACAGGATTACCGTACCACTCTGATGCAGACCGTACTCTGGAAGACCTACGAGGTTTTGTAATAACTTGATCTGAAGTTTCATGATCATCATCATTAGCTTCCTCACTAATTGGTGTAGGAATCACTGGAACTGATTTCAGCGATGAACTATTTTCCAGTTCAGGAGAAGGTACAATTACCTTATCAAGTTCTACTTTCCTCCCACTCACTTCTTTCGAGAGAAACTCCTTCTCTAGAAAGGATCCATCTTAGCAATGAATAACTTGCCTTCAGATCTGTGATAGAAGGTGTACCCAACAATTTCATTTGGGTATTCTATGAAGACGCACTTCTCCGATTTGGGTTTGAGCTTATCAGGATGAAACTTTTTCACATAAGCATCGTAGCCCCAAACTTTAAGAAACGACAACTTGGGTTTCTTGCTAAACCTCAGTTCGTATGGTGTCGTCTCAACAGATTTAGATGGTGCTCTTTTTAACGTGAATGTAGCTGTCTCTAATGCATAACCCCAAAACAATAGTGGTAAATCAGTAAGAGACATCATAGATCGCACCATATCTAATAAAGTACGGTTACGATGTTCGGACACACCATAACATTGTGGTGTTCCAGGTGGCGTGAGCTGTGAAACTATTCCACATTGTTTTAATTAAAGACCAAACTTGTAACTCAAATATTTGTCTCCCTGATCAGATCGCAGAAACTTTATTTTCTTGTTACGATGATTTTCCACTTCATTCTGAAATTCTTTGAACCTTTCAACTATTTCAGACTTTTCATCAAGTAGATATACCCATATCTGCTCAAATCATCTGTGAAGGTTAGAAAATAACGATACCCGCCACGAGCCTTAATACTCATTGGTCTGCATACATTAGTATGTATTATTTCCGACAAGTTTGTTGCTCGTTCCATTGTTCCGAAGAACAGAGTTTTAGTCATCTCGCCCAAAGGCACGGTTCACAAGCATCAAAATGATTCATAACCAAGTGATTCCGAAAATCCATCTTTATGGAGTTTCTTCATGCGCTTTACACCGATATGACCCAAACGGCAGTGCCACAAATAAGTTGCACTATCATTATTAACTTTGCATCTTTTGGCATCAATATTATGAATATGTGTATCACTACGATCGAGATCCAATAAACTATTTTCATTGGGTGTATGACCATTGAAGGTTTTATTCATGTAAACAGAACAACAATTATTCTCTGACTTTAAATGAATAACCATATTGCAACAAACATGATCAAATCATATTCATGCTCAACGCAAAAGCTAAATAACATTTATTTAGGTTTAACACTAATCCCGAAAGTATAGGGAGTGTGTGATGATGATCATATCAATCTTGGAACTACTTCCAACACTCATCGTCACTTCCCTTTCAACTAGTCTCTGTTTATTCTGTAACTCCTGATTCGAGTTACTAATCTTATCAACCGAACAAGTATCAAATACTCAGGGGCTACTATAAACACTAGTAAGGCACACATTAATAACCCGTATATCAAATATACCCTTGTTCACTTTGCCATCCTTCTTATCTACCAAATATTCAGGGCATTTCCGCTTCTAGTGACTATTTCCTTTGCAGTGTAAGCACTCAGTTTCAGGCTATGGTCCAGCTTTGGGCTTCTTCGTGGGAGTGACAACTTGCTTGTCATTCTACTTGAAATTCCCCTTTCTTTCCCTTTGCCCTTTTCTTGAAACTAGTGATCTTGTCAATCATCAACACTTGATGCTCTTTCTTGATTTCTACCTTCGTCGATTTCAACATCACGAAGAGCTCGGGAATCATTTTCGTCATCGCTTGCATACTATAGTTCATCACAAAGTTCTACTAACTTGGTGATGGTGACTAGAGAACTCTGTCAATCACTATCTTATCTGGAAGATTAACTTCCACTTGATTCAAGCGATTGTAGTACCCAGACAATCTGAGCACATGCTCACTAGTTGAGCGATTCTCCTCCATCTTTTAGCCACAAAACTTGTTGGAGACTTCATATCTCTCAACTCGGGTATTTTCTTAAAATATTAACTTCAACTCCTGGAACATCTCATATGGTCCATGACATTCAAAACGTCTTTGAAGTCCCGATTCTAAGCCGTTAAGCATGGTGCACTAAACTATCAAGTAGTCATCATATTGAGCTAGCCAAACGTTCATAACGTCTATATCTGCTCCTACAATAGGTCTGTCACCTAGCGGTGCATTAAGGACATAATTCTTCTGTGCAGCAATGAGGATAAACCTCAGATCATGGATCCAATCCGCATCATTGCTACTAACATCTTTCAACACAATTTTCTCTAGGAACATATCAAAATAAACATATGAAAGCAACAATGCAAGCTATTGATCTACAACATAATTTGCAAAATACTACCAGGACTATGTTCAAGATAAATTTAAGTTCAATTAATCATATTACTTAAGAACTCCCACTTAGACAGATATCTCTCTAGTCATCTAAGTGATCACGTGATCCAAATCAACTAAACCATAACCGATCATCACGTGAGATGGAGTAGTTTTCAATGGTGAACATCACTATGTTGATCATATCTACTATATGATTCACGCTCGACCTTTCGGTCTCCGTGTTCCGAGGCCATATCTGCATATGCTAGGCTCGTCAAGTTTAACGTGAGTATTCCGCGTGTGCAAAACGGGCTTGCACCCATTGTAGATGGACGTAGAGCTTATCACACCCGATCATCACGTGGTGTCTGGGCACGACGAACTTTGGCAACGGTGCATACTCAGGGAGAACACTTCTTGATAATTAGTGAGAGATCATCTTAAAATGGTACCGTCAATCAAAGCAAGATAAGATGCATAAAAGATAAACATCACATGCAATCAATATAAGTGATATGATATGGCCATCATCATCTTGTGCTTGTGATCTCCATCTCCGAAGCATCGTCATGATCACCATCGTCACCGACGCGACACCTTGATCTCCATCGTAGCATCGTTGTCGTTTACACCATCTATTTCTTCTACGACTATCGCTACTGCTTAGTGATAAAGTAAAGCAATTATAGGGCGTTTGCATTTCATACAATAAAGCGACAACCATATGGCTCCTGCCAGTTGCCGATAACTTCGGTTACAAAACATGATTATCTCATACAATTAAAATATAGCATCATGTCTTGACCATATCACATCACAACATGCCCTGGAAAAACAAGTTAGACGTCCTCTACTTTGTTGTTGCAAGTTTTACGTGGCTGCTACGGGCTGAGCAAGAACCGTTCTTACCTACGCATCAAAACCACAACGATAGTTCGTCAAGTTGGTGCTATTTTAACCTTCGCAAGGACCGGGCGTAGCCACACTCGGTTCAACTAAAGTTGGAGAAACTGACACCCGCTAGTCACCTGTGTGCAAAGCACGGCGGTAAAACCAGTCTCGCGTAAGCGTACGCGTAATGTCGGTCCGGGCCGCTTCATCCAACAATACCGCCAAACCAAAGTATGACATGCTGGTAAGCAGTATGACTTGTATCGCCCACAACTCACTTGTGTTCTACTCGTGCATATGACATCTACGCATAAAACCTGGCTCGGATGCCACTGTTGGAGAACGTAGTAATTTCAAAAAAAATTCCTACGCACACGCAAGATCATGGTGATGGCATAGCAACGAGAGGGGAGAGTGATGTCCACGTACCCTCGTAGACCGTAAGCGGAAGCGTTATGACAACGCGGTTGATGTAGTCGTACGTCTTCACGATCCGACCGATCCAAGCACCGAACGTACGGCACCTCCGAGTTCAGCACACGTTCAGCTCGATGACGATCCCCGGGCTCCGATCCAGCAAAGCTTCGGGGATGAGTTCCGTCAGCACGACGGCGTGGTGACGATGATGATGATCTACCGGCGCAGGGCTTCACCTAAACTCCGCGACGATATGACCGAGGTGGAATATGGTGGAGGGGGGCACCGCACACGGCTAAGGAATGATCCGTAGATCAACTTGTGTGTCATGGGGTGCCCCCTGCCCCCGTATATAAAGGAGCAAGGGAGGGGGTGGCCGGCCTAGGAGGAGGCGCACCAAGGAGGAGTCCTACTCCCATCGGGAGTAGGATTCCCCCCTTCCAAGTAGTAGGAGTAGGAGTCAAGCAAAGGGGAAAGAGAAGAGAAGGAAGGAGGGGGCACAACCCCTCCCCCTAGTCCAATTCGGACTAGGCCTTGGGGGGGCGCCCAACCTCTCCTCTCTCTTTCCCCTAAATCCCAATAAGGCCCATATACTCCCCGGCGAATTCCCGTAACTCTCCGGTACTCCGAAAAATACCCGAATCACTCGGAACCTTTCGGAACTCCGAATATAGTCATCCAATATATCGATCTTTACGTCTCGACCATTTCGAGACTCCTCGTCATGTCCCCGATCTCATCCGGGACTCCGAACTCCTTCGGTACATGAAAACTCATAAACTCATAATAAAACTGTCATCGAAACCTTAAGCGTGCGGACTGTCGTGGATTTGTCACGGCAGATGTCCTTAGTGTCAGGACTTAGTCGCGAGGCCAACGCATCTATGTGGTAGCTTGAGAGGGGTTGAGTGGGACGAGAGACGCAGGGCGGATCAACATGCAAGACAAGGATTTAGACAGCTTCGGGCCCCGGGAAACATCATCCGGTAATAGCCCTACATGCTGTTTGAGGCTAGGTCTCATTATCATCACGAGGGAGTCGCCGTAAACCGGCTCTCCTCTTTGTGTCTAGCCCTAAGATTGTTTCTTCTTGCTTGTAGCTTGTCCCTCTTTGGGGAGCCCTGCCCCTCCTTATATATGTTGAAGGGGCGGGTTACATGTGGAGTCCTATTAGGATTAGGACTAGTCTATCTCTAATACAAACCGGATAGAAGTCCTGGTCTTAACTCCTTGTAAGGTAAATATTCGTCATGCCTTTCTCCTTAAACCGGCCCACCATAGTATGAACCGGCCTTCATGAACCGCCTGTTGGGCCACCGGGTCTTGTCGTTCTTCTGACCCGCCTGCCGGATTACCAATGAACCGTAAACCGCCAGGCCCAAACGGGTCGCCAGTGAGTCATCAAGTCTTAGCTGGGTCATACATCCGGCGGTTTATACCGCGGGGTATATCCCCGACATTAGCCCCCAGTTTAATTTGGATTCATCCATGTTAAACTGATCTGCAACAAGAACAAATTTGTCGGGTTGTGCTCCGGTTTAAGAATTCTTTTGAACCGGTATCTGATCATTCTGGAGTCCTTGTCATTTCCTTCTTCTAGAAAATCCGGGTCAATAAACAGCTTCATACACAATTTGCTGACATTAGTTTCTCACAGAGAAGTATTGTGAAGAATAATCCACTTGAATCGGCTTCCAAAGCGTTGGTTTAAGAAATTTTGGTCTTGAAATACTCATCTGAAATTCATCTGGTTTGAAGATGTAGAACTTGCCGGTTTATGATTACCACCATTGCCGGGTTATAAAAACTGATAATTCCGGGTCATGATTGTTCCCAACGCCGGTTTAATCTGGTTTACTCCAAACTAAAAATTTGGAAGATACTTCTCCCTTATATCCATATTACCTGTAGCCCCCAAGTCTTGAACAAAACAAAGTTATGGTTTAAGACTTGCTTCAATATCAATACTGCCACTTTTGAAGAAATCCATGTTGTTCATCCCAGTCACTAGTAAAAACTGAATACTCCATACTATGTAGCCCCCAAGTGCCGGGTTGTCATGCTTGCAGCAACCTGGGACTTGTAATTGTCTTATACTCATGAAAACTTCAACCAGTGTAGCCCCCAACGGCCGGGTCATTATGCAATAATGAGCAGGGACTTTGTAGGTATAATCATGTAGATTTGAGCAATGATGTGTAGCCCCCAAGGGCCGGCTTAGTAAGATAATATTGAGCTGGGACTTGATATATACTTCAATGAAAATAACATCATATAGCCCCCAAGTGTCATGGTGCATGCTTGCAGCGACATGAGACTTGCATAATTGATGTAATCTCAACTTAAATAATGTAGCCCCCAAGTGCCGGGTTGTAAGCCTGCAGCAACTCAGGACTATTCCTTTAATTGTAGAATAAAAATCATATCCATTGATAATATGATAGCCATTGCGCTAAAGCGACTTTGAAAACCTTAATCATAATACTGGTTATTGATAACCATAATAAAAATCCAGCCATGTTGGCTATTTGAATAATATACCCAATGATTTATAAGCGCATAATTCCAATGGCGCAGTCCAAATATATGTTGGCGACTTATAGTCCAAAGCCAGGCCGGTTTAATAAACACCGGATAATTTCTCATCATATACTGGCGACTTATCGTCTTAAAGCCAGGCCGGTTTAATAAATACCGGATAATTTCTCATCATATACTGGCAACTTATCGTCTTAAAGCCAGGCCGGTTTAATAAACACCGGATAATTTATCATCATGCTTTATTCAACCTGTTTCTGCATACAACAAGTTTAAAGTGTCCTAGCGGTTTACCGCCGGACGGTCATAATGCCCAACATATAACCTGGGTTTATAACCAAGGTTGCACTTAAGAATAATCAAATATGAAATATATCATACCTGTGATATTGAATCACATTGCTGGTTTTACCAACTCTTTGTAGTAAGAGTGATAACCCCAATCTTGAGTAATGATAACTCCTTTCATACTGTGCCGGTTGATGATAAACCGTACCGGGTTGTGATAAACACCGGTTTAACCATATATAATACTGGCGACTCGTAGTCAAACCAGACCGGGCTGATAGTCTCCGGATTATAACTTGATCCTGTATTGACAACTTGTAATTGAAAGTCAAGCCGGGTTTATGAATGCCGGTTTACTCCATAATAGGATGATAACATAAAATCAAACCGGGCAGATAGTCTCCGGATTAGGATTTGACCGTGTTCCGCCAATTTGTAATTGACAGTTTGAAACGGATTAACAATGTCAGTTTAAAAACGCAACAAAAATCAAATAACAGTTATGAAAAAATATGGAAGCAAAGGCAATGATAAGACCATTTGCAAAAAGAGGCTTTACTGAGCCAATCAGATGGTGTTACCATGGTCGGACACGACCAAGCTCCCAATAAGGTGTAGCTATGGTTCAAGTCAGCCAGGTCCCCAAATGATTCGTGGCATATATGCCAGATCAAGAGGCGTGGTAATGGTTCGGGTTCGACCAAGCCCCCAAGTGATTTTGTGGCCTTAGGCCGACCAAGAGGCGTGACTGGTTCAGACTTGACCATGTCCCCAAGTGATCTGGTGGCTGTCGCCTATCAAAAGGTGTCGCGTTGGTTCGGACACGACCAAGGCCCCCAGTGATGTTATGGCACTAGGCCGATCAAGAGGCGTGGCTATGGTTCGGATACGACCAAGCCCCCAAGTGACCAATAATATGATAAGCCAATAAGGCATGATACCCATGTTTGGACCGCGCATCATGGCAGCAAGTCTTCTTCGACACCCTTTAACTTTTTGCAAGAGATAAATCCTTCTTGAACCGGGATTTTGAACCGGATATTGAGATCTTCAAAGCTTTGTAGGAGACATCTTTCCCTTGAACCGGATTTCAAATCAGAATCCTTATTTTTAGCCGGAAATTTTCTGACGGCCTTTAAACTCGAACTTGCGAGAAGTTAATTTCCTTTTGAACCAGACATTGTTAAACCGGATTTGAGTGTTTCAGAGCTTTGTAGGAGAATAGATTTTTATTGAACCAGATTGTAAACCGGAGTCATTTCTGATGACCCGGAACTTCTTCGAGCTGGGATTGTATAACTGTCATATACTTCCTAAGCCGGAAATTTTCTGACGGTCTTTAAACTTTCATCAATATAACAGTAGCCTCCGGGACCGGGTTATCCTTCCCTCCATCGTCCTGGGGTTCTTAAATTTTCTGAAACTGGCAAGATTCGCTGAGCCATGTCATCGTAGCCCCCGAGTCTCAAAGGTGACTCGAGGAGTTGGCTTGAGACTCTCCATATTTGACCGTGATATAAACCGGCATAACTTGTATATCATTGGCGTTGATAACACGATGTGAATCCATAGAAGGTTGAGGTGACTGCGGCGGGTTGTAAATGATCCCATATAAGCCGTGTCAGCAGCTCGGCCAATGATTCCTTCCAACTGGCGATTTGAAGTTAATCAAAAATTGTAGTGGCGGCGATTTGTGCGCCCAATAACCAGCTCATGCAGACATGTGCGACCCGGTATGTTGATGTAGACCAGGCCGCGAGAGACGGACGGAAAATACGACCGCAGCATCAGAGGCCGCACAGACAGATGAGTCAGTCGCGGTGTTGTAAACCGGTTCGGACGGGCGAGTTGATGTAAACCGGGCCGTAAGGGCAGCGTCTTGCACGCGTCCATTCACCGTGTAATGTGGAACGTACGAACACCAGGCAGGACGTTGCCAGCGCGTGCTTCGTACCCATGGTATAAACCACGTTTATAATGAATAATTTTCCTGCATACAATATTGCAGACCAAGGCAAAGATAAACTGCTCTTTGACAAAAATAATATGCACTAATAAAATATATATTAGATGGATATCACCTGATGTGTTAGGCCAGAAATTATCCGCCATGGAGTTGATGATCACCACAGTGATGCTAAAATTAATCACGGCCGAGTCGGCTAGACGAGCAGACGGATGATCCGGCCGCGGTGTTGTAAACCGGTGCGGACGAGCAAGTTGTCCTCCGTGTTGTAAACTGGGCCGGACGCATGAACCTGTGGCCAGGGTGGACGGTCGAGTCGTTCGTGGTGCTGTAAGGTGGTACGGACGGGCGAGTTGGCCGGCGCGTTGATGTAAACTGGACTACGGGGCGGCGGTTTGTGTCCGATTTATCAGTGTGATATACGCAGATGCTGGTGTAGAACAGCTAGCGCGCGCCGTCCGCAGTAGGGCATCACTTTTATAGTGAGCACTTGTCCTGTATAAAAAGATATAGGCCAGACTAATTGTTCTCAAGTAATTTAATATGTGCTGATAAGGTATAAAAAAGATAGCACCTGGTATATTTTGTCTGGTGAATACGAACGCTAGAACATGTTGCGGTAACTGTGGCCGTCACGGGGCCTGGAGCCGGGCGGTTTAGGACAGAGCCTCCAGGTCACGGGTCATGTTGACCTTGGGACCTGTGATGTCTGACGCCTGTCCTCATCCGGTCTGATATTTATCTGTACTAGACCTTCTGTGAGATGTATACTAGTAGTACCTTTCTTATTCTCCCTTTTTTTAGCCTTTGACTTCCGTAGACTGCTGCTGTATGTGTGTGCATCATCAAACATGGCTAGTGGGCACATGCCTTGAGCACGTCTTTGTCCGGGGCCTTTGGGCGTCTGTCGCCGTAATATTATTACTATTATTTTTTTCAACAGCGGCGAGGCGGGTTGACTCGGAGGTGGCTTAACGCGTTGGAATCTTTCCTTAACGCTTCAGACATCTTCTCATGACCAACAGGAACTGATCTTGTTCTGATTAGAGCTCACGTGTTAGCAGTAACAGCAGCACTATTAAAAACAGACCTCGTAAACTGTGCAACCATCAGTCCTAATACTTGGCCATGACTTTTCTGTGAGCGCAGCAACATCAATGATCAATCCAATCTTCTTGGGAGCTGATCCTGTCGCTGCTTGTTGCCTTTGTTTATCCGGCGAGTATCAAAGAGTCCGGCCAGGACACGGCTAACTTGCTAAATCAGATATCATCTCAGTTTGTACGACAACCGCTGCAATAGGTGTCGATCTGTCTTCAGATTTGACGGATCGTTAGATCATGTCCGCCGCACAAAACGCAAACCTAATTTTCCGTAAAACCTTGTACTGCCAATTCCAAAGTTAACTATGATCCTGACCGCAAAACAATGAATTTTGCTGGTTCTGCTCAATCTTCTATACACCGCCGCTGAAAACTTCTTCAATCTTGACTGATGATCTTTGTACTTCCAGACCGGCTCTTGCTGATCTGGCGGGTCGCAACTTCTCTATCCCAGAAAAAGATCCCTTCAAGAACTCCACACCACCGTGCGTAGGCCCCACGGTGGGCGCCAACTGTCGTGGATTTGTCACGGCAGATGTCCTTAGTGTCAGGACTTAGTCCCGAGGCCAACGCATCTATGTGGTAGCTTGAGAGGGGTTGAGTGGGACGAGAGACGCAGGGCGGATCAACACGCAAGACAAGGATTTAGACAGCTTCAGGCCCCGGGAAACATCATCCAGTAATAGCCCTACATGCTGTTTGAGGCTAGGTCTCATTATCATCACGAGGGAGTCGTCGTAAACCGGCTCTCCTCTTTGTGTCTAGCCCTAAGATTGTTTCTTCTTGCTTGTAGCTTGTCCCTCTTTGGGGAGCCCTGCCCCTCCTTATATATGTTGAAGGGGCGGGTTACATGTGGAGTCCTATTAGGATTAGGACTAGTCTATCTCTAATACAAACCGGATACAAGTCCTGGTCTTAACTCCTTGTAAGGTAAATATTCGTCATGCCTTTCTCCTTAAACCGGCCCACCATAGTATGAACCGGCCTTCATGAACCGCCTGTTGGGCCACCGAGTCTTGTCGTTCTTCTGACCCGCCTGCCGGATTACCAATGAACCGTAAACCGCCAGGCCCAAACGGGTCGCCAGTGAGTCATCAAGTCTTAGCCGGGTCATACATCCGGCGGTTTATACCGCGGGGTATATCCCCGACACGGACCCTACGGGTTTGAGAACTATGTAGACATGACCTAGAACTATTCTTGGTCAATAACCAATAGCGGAACCTGGATGCCCATATTGGCTCCTACATATTCTACGAAGATCTTTATCGGTCAAACCGCATAACAACATACTTTGTTCCCTTTGTCATCGGTATGTTACTTGCCCGAGATTCGATCGTCGGTATCCAATACCTAGTTCAATCTCGTTACCGGCAAGTCTCTTTACTTGTTACATAATGCATCATTCCGTAACTAACTCATTAGTTACATTGCTTGCAAGGCTTATAGTGATGTGCATTACCGAGAGGGCCCAGAGATACCTCTCCGACAATCAGAGTGACAAAACCTAAGCTCGAAATACGCCAACCCAACATGTACCTTTGGAGACACCTGTAGTACTCCTTTATAATCACCCAGTTACGTTGTGACGTTTGGTAGCACCCAAAGTGTTTCTCCGGAAAACGGGAGTTGCATAATCTCATAGTTACAGGAACATGTATAAGTCATGAAGAAAGCAATAGCAACATACTAAACGATCAAGTGCTAGGCTAACGGAATGGGTCATGTCAATCACATCATTGTCCTAATGATGTGATCCCGTTAATCAAATGACAACTCTTTTGTCCATGACTAGGAAACATAACCATCTTTGATAAACGAGCTAGTCAAGTAGAGGCATACTAGTGACACTATGTTTGTCTATGTATTCACACATGTATTATGTTTCTGGTTAATACAATTCTAGCATGAATAATAAACATTTATCATGATATAAGGAAATAAATGATAACTTTATTATTGCCTCTAGGGCATATTTCCTTCAATGCAACCATTTCATTGGTTGCATTGAAAGCCATTGTTATTGGTGCCATGGTTGGAAAATTAATACACTTCATGCATGCTTTTTCATTGGTTGTATGCATGTGAGAGAGTGCATTGGGAGTGGAATGGAATAATTAATGTGAGCAAATTACTATGTTTCTTGGTCTAAGAGAAGTTGTCTTTAGGCCTAATAAACCTGGACGGAGGGAGTATCGATCATATACTAGTATCAGGCATGACACATAGTAGCATATATAGCATTTATTATGACACACGGTTTCATGATATGATACTTAACCCTCTCTTTCTTCATTTAATTCTATGACAGCTCATCAAAATTGCCTAGTTGGAATGATACTAGCTATGATATCCCATTACGACCAGCCTAGCAAAGAAGGTGTATAGATCATTTGTGTGTGGCTTTGCGAGTTTTCACCCGTTTGTTCGAGCAGTGGGGAGAAGTTTCAAACATTTCGGCCGCGAGGTGCGGCCACTGGTGTAGGCCTAGTTGATAATTTAGTTACAGGAAATTTAGATGGAGTTCGGACATCTCATGAAAATCGATGTGTGACTGTGGCGTGCTATCACGACCCTGTGGAAAAAATGGTAAAGTTTGGCACAAGTTTTGATGATCGTTCCTTCTAAACCGGAGCATCTCACATGAAGGATCATGGTTTCCCAAAGGAGACGTGTCAATTCAAACTCCTGTGGCCGTTGACTTCATCGTTTGGCCTCATAAATATTTCCATGGTACGCAATCACCATTATACCACGAGTTTTATTTTCTGGCGCATTTCGGGTATTATTAGCTATATTTAAGACATTTTTTTGAGTTTAAGGTGCATTTTGTGCATAAAAATAAAATTATAACCGGAACTTCATGTGTTCACGAAAGGGATGAGGATCGCCGTTCGATCCGGGAGCATCCAACAGTGTAGACGTACAATCCGTGGGGTTTGGTTTCTGGCCAATCAGAACGCACGACTCAGATCGTGGGCGGGCTTTTGTCGGCACACGGCTTTCATCAACGAACCGTGTTCTATTCGCAATCCAGATTGCATACATATTTTTGTTCACACATGCTGTAGTGAGATCAATTGAGTGTGCTACCTCTATGATATAATAATAATAATAATAATAATAATAATAATAATAATAATAATAATAACAACAACAACAACAACAAAAAATAGTTCATATTCATTGCCTGAGCTGACAGCATATCAAGGTCAACATATTAACGGTTCTTACATCAACAAAAAACTGGGCATAACTCAAAAATTCAGTACACGCGACAGTTCTAAATTGAACGAATTAAGTTGCAGGGTAGGCATAAAGACTAGTCTTATGGCTTAATTCCCATGTACATGTGGGAACTGGGATCATTAAGTTGACCCCGAATGAACTTGGGTTTTTTGATGATTTTATGCTTCTCTGTTACAGGGTTGCATGATCCCTTGGTTGGCAACTCATCAAATTCATCATACTCGTCCTCATCGGCAACATTGTCGACACCCAGTACCCTCCTCTTCCCATGCATCACTACATGGCTGTTCTTATGCAAAGGGTCTTCCGCAATGAAAATCTATGTAGCATCGCTGGCAAGAATGAACGGGTCCGCGTGATATGCCATCGTTGTCCTATTAACACAGGTCTTCCTGTAATCATCAACCTTTACTTGACCAAGAGGGCTCCATGAACACCTGAATAATGCCAGCTTAACATACTAGGGAAAAGCCTAGCAGAAGCGCGGGTTCTAGGTATATCAGTAGCACGCGGACCGACGCTAGTAATAAGGCACTACAGCTAACCCGCAACAGCAGCGCGTGTATGCCCGCGCTACTGCTATACAAGTGTAGCAGCAGTGTGCTGTATGGAAGCTCGCTACTGCTAATAGCTCTAGCGCGCTTTGCTGGGACGCGCTACTGCTACTGTCATGCTGCTGCTAACTTTTCTCCACTCGCTACTGCTAATTTAGTAGTTTTCTAATTTTTTTCTGCATATTTGTTTTGTATTTGAACATGCTTTATACAATAATCTTTAGCACATACAAATGTCATCATCATACAAATACAAATGGCTGCGAGACCACAAATCTAATCATAGCATATACATACAAATAGTCTCATCATAATCATCATCCAACACAAAGTGGTATCTCGTCATCATCTCGAAAATAGCAATACATGCAAGTATCGAATACTTGCAACAACAATGTCTTCCATCTAAAAAATGATATACGCGAGAAGAGCTATCACTATGTGTGAGAGTGGAACTATGCAGTACATGAGGCGGCGGTTACAAGTCCTCTCTCACACTAGCGTGAACCTCAAGTAACTAGCTTTTGCTTCTTGTCTGCTTTTGAAGCCTTTCTGGCTGGCGCCCGAGACCCCATTCACTTGCGCCTGACACTCATGCCACTCGTTGTACACCCCTGGAACCTTCCCTTTGTACACGACATAGCACTGCCATATCGCCATCAAGAAGCTAGGTACCTGTTAGAGATGCATCTTCATCAAGAGGATGTACAATCATATGCAATAAAATATACTACAGCAACATGAAAAAGAAAGGGTTAGCAACTGGATGCAACATACAGTATGCAAACTAAATAACTAGAAGTATGCAGGTCATCGTACCCAAACTAACAAAGTAGCGTTACACAAGTTCGGCAGGGACCATGGACATCACAAAGTTTCATCGCTACAGAAAGTATACAAGTTCAACCGACACATATCATCATCATCGGCATCGTAAATCACTAGTAGTTCCATCCTTCCATATCATCGAGGATGGACCCTAGCTTCTTGAACGGCGTGAGGTCATGTTGTTGCATGCCTATGCGATTTCGGATGTTACCTCATGATATAGGGCCATGGTGGAACATCCCCTTCTCATTGATGACTTCTTTCATGATGATTGTTGCAATGTCCCTTTGGATGCAAAAGACGTCATCTCTAAGTTTATAATCTGCTTCTCCATGAGATTCTACCCACTTGTGGATATGATCATCATTTCTGTTTGTGATGCGAAGCTTTTGGTGATCCGTGCTGAACTCAATCATGAGATGGAGGATGTAGAATCCATATTTCTTGCTTGGTTTTGGGACATGGATGCAGCAGAAGTTAGTTTTATGCGCGAAACCCATCTTCTTGTTCCTTTGTTTCCTGATCTGCACGTGGCCACCTCTAATGCCGAAGCCTTGGAGGGATCATCTAGAATATTCATTATGTGGGTGTAGTCCTTCTTCTCGTAGTCTCTGGAAGGGTCGAAATACACGGCATGGGAGACTCGCGGGCAAAGAACGATAAGGACGGCGTGCCCGTTGCTGCGGGGAAAACACACCTCAAATTATTCTCCATATGAGCGAGAAGGAATGATTGAAATGTACGAAAGGGATGTCCGGAACTGACTTACTTTGAATGATAAGGCAGGAGGACAGTTTCCTGGTCCTTATTTTGTACCATGAAGTTTCGGAGGTACTCCCTAGCAGTTTCACGCTCAAAGTCGCCGAGACTCAAGAAAGACTCGTGTATGTAGTATGGATCCGCCACACAGTTTTGCAAGACTTCTCCTCTCTTCATGACGGAGCTCATATGTAGTGCAAAAAGGCAGACGATTGTTAAATCGAGCCGCATTTTCAGAAACATCTCCAAGATATGGTCAAACCGCAGGAAGTACACCTCCGCGGGCCGTTTGTCGACGTAGCACTTCCCCTCAGGCACACGAGCCGCGTATGTCGGATATCCTGGATCCTTCGAGGCTAGTAGGCTTTTCTCAGTCGACACCACATGGTCGTGTAGTCTCCTGAGATCTCCTGATAGTGCCTCCAGCGGTTTCGGCGGTAGCATCGGCTTGCCCGTGAGATGGAACATGGCCGCCCCTTTCATGGGTACACGCTCTTCAGAATCCATCGTCTGGCAGCTATGTGCTCTCGCTTGTTTGGAGGCAGCTATCTTCCCAGATCTCTTCCTCTCCTTTTTCTTGGGCACACCTTCCAGACCCTTCCTTAACCCCTGCCCCAGTGTTGCTGGGCTAAGCACTATACGACCCCCGACTAGTTGAGCCTGTGTTGAGGCGGCATCTTCAGGCGTGTCCTGTGAGGATTTCATGAAGAGAGACTTCTTGCAATCCCTGCTACGACCTTCCTGCCCGGGCAGATCATCCATATCCTCATTAGCATGCTGATAGCCCGAGTCGTCATATGGTTGACTCATCATATCTAAGTCACACTCATACGCGTTTGTATTGAGGAAAGCCATTGGTTCAACCTCCGTCTCATCATCCATTCTCTATTCTACAGGACCGATTACATCAGCCAGTACTATTGCACCCCCTTCATCATGTCGTCCGCCGCTCTCACCTGGCACTATAGGAGGTGGTAATTGCATAGGCGGGGTGGTGGTCTTCGCACATGCTTGTTGATGTGTGGTTATTGTTGTGCTCTCGGCCGGCTCTGAACGAAGAAGATTCTTCGGCCATAGCAGCACCCAACCCTTGCAACTTCCAATCCGCAGCGGCGTCTCGTCGTCCTCTCCCACATGTCGTACTGGAGGTGGCAAATCCTCGTGCCCCGATTTCACACTAGACAATTTAACCTTGAAGTGCCCAGCGGGGATCGACTGGTTGTGGAACGTGGGTTACAAGGGGTTCATTATCACCCCCTTTCACACGTCCACCTTCTACCCTTTGATCATGTAGAGTATGGTGCACGGGGTTTTGTCGTCCTGCAAACACATGTCTATGGCATAAAACATCTGAAAGACAACAAAAATGGAATATTCTATATATATATATAATGGTGTGACATGTAATTACCGTGAGGGCGTCGAGCTCAGCCAAAGACGAAGGCCCACCTAGCGCACAAGAGACTGAGGACGGGCTGCTATGAGCGGGTGCGAGTGCGAGAGGACACCTGGTTACGTGAGCAAGTGATGGTGCTGTGGTGTTGTTGTTCACGGAGTTGCTCGCGACGAAACTAGGCAACGGGAAATCATGTACCGTCTTGTCTGGATTTTCCTTCGTCCAGTTGATGATAGCTGGAACCAAGTTAGTAGCGAAATCATTTCTGCGGGCAGTTACAGCTGCATTGATTGCCTGCTGTAGCAACTCATTTTTCTCCTCGGCTGTTTTTTCGCGTCCTCAGCTGCTTTTTTCTCGACCGCAAGCTTCACCTTCTCGTTGATGTCCGCCTGACTAAACTTCTTTTTCTGCTTCTTGGCCTCCGGGCCCTCGTTTTAAAACACCTTCCACGTGGCATCGTCTCCAGCGCTGTGCACACAACGATATTGCGGTCGCCGGCCCAAAGGGAGTCCCTTAAGTTTGTTCAAGGCCCGGTTGAGAGGGGTGTCCCACTTGAGCCTCATCGGAGAAGTAGTGCTTTCGGCTGCAAGCTAGTGTTGCTTCTCCTGCAGAAGAAACATGAACCGTTTAGGAATGTGTAGTCGACTAGATCTGGAGCTAAATGTAAGGTGGTAAAAGAATAATTACCAGTAGTCTAATAAATATCCCCATGATCTGGTCCGTGTAAAAAACCTACTTTCCCATGAAGTCACGCTCCAAGGGGTTGGTGAGCTTTGCGAAGGGGTCTGGGATACCCGTGGCTTCATGTTCCGCGTCCTCCTTATCCCATATGGGACTTTTACCGAGGTAGCCACGGCTTCCGAGGCGATGATTCCCCGTGTTCCTTTGCTGAAGGCTCTTGAATTTCGCAGCCTTAGCCTTGGCTGCCTCGGTAGCGCAAGTGTCTTTGAACTTTTCGAACTCCTCTGCCGCAAGTGTCGGATTTTCCTCCAGAATCTTGGACAGGGGGGTTCCTCAGCCTCAATAGCTCGTTTCACCCTCCCTTTCCAGGAGGCCAAATCATTGCTGTACATGCCCATAGCGTGATTGTTAATGTTTTTCATCTTCGGATCATCCCACGGTTGTTCTATGTTATCATCCAGTCGGGGAACTTGAATCTCTTGTGCAACTTCGTCAGGAGCAACTGTGTCAAATGTTCTTTACTCCTTAAGTCATTGTCATTGATGCTCGCGCATTCCCGTAGGATGCATCCTACTTGGTTCCCATAGCACTTGCAAGGTTCTTCCAGATCTAATGGCTCAAACTTGCCAGGTGCCATCTTTGTGATCACCAGTCGTCCAATCCCTAGTTTGTTAGGTTTTCAAATCCTCTAATTCTTCTGCTTCTTCTTTTCGGTAGCAGCATTAACGCTGATACCTTCCCCGCTGGTATCTTCCCCGCCGGTTTCCAGCCATCGGTGCCAGCACCGTCGGTGTCGATGTCGGCGTCAGTACCATCATCGAGGCCGACCTGCAAACCTTGACTTTTCTTAGCAGTCAAATAATTGAGGTACTCTTGTTCACCCTCATAATCCATCTCGTCTGCATCTTGGTCAGAAGGCCCAGTTTCTTCGTTGTTCGACATGTTTCCTATGATTAAGTCTCCTCGTTTAATTCTAAAACTATTAAAAAAATGAGAAATGGCATACAAAAAGAAATCTATGTTTGCTGGAATGTCGTTTCCTAGCAACTCCCGACACTCTATATGCCTACTATCTAGCACAAATCATGCCAAAATTCACGGAAAATTTCGGCATGACCTTTGCTAAAAAATGGACATATCGAGCGCCTGACATTTATCGGAACGGAAATGAATCAGCATTCCGGTGTAACATAGGCCACTCGGATCATTTACCCTGCACATAATCATCATCTCCAAATGACAAGCCCAAATTCCAAATATGACATGTCCACATATCACATGTCCACTTCAAATTTGCATATAAAAGGAAGAAAAATGTAGAACTTGAAGAAAAAACCTAGCTAAATTCATAACTAAACATATAACCTAATTAACCATCTGCCCTAACTAAAACCTTAGTAAATTAACCAAAGAACCCTAGCTAACAGAGAGAGGAGGAGCGGTGGGGGGCTTACAGAGGGTGCTGTCCCGACGAAGGCCGAGGTTGGGAGGGGTCGGGGTTGGGGTCGGAGTCGGGGTCGAGCGCCGGGGCCAGAACCGGGGTCGGGGTCGGGGCCGGGGCCGGGGCCGGGGTCGGGGGCGGGAGCCGGGGTCGGCGCCGGGGTCGGGGGCGAGCGCAGGGGCGCAGCGAGGGCAGGGCACCAACGGCGCGACGATGAAGAGAGAGTGTGGGGATTTGGGGGAAAGAGGCGGGATGAAGAGAGGGGTGGAGATTTTGGGGGTTAAGTGGGCATATCAGTAGCGCATTTAAACAAAACACGCTATAGCTACTCCAGGTAGCTATAGCGGTTTATTGTAGAAACCGCTACTGCTATATTGACTAGTTGTAGCTCTTTTCTCACAAAAGCACTGCCGTTATATAGCAATTTTCCTGTTTGTTTCCTTCTATTTTCTTTTCCTTTATTTTCTCTAACTTTTCTTTTCTTTTTTTCTGAGGGCACTAAACGAAGGGAAGGCGATATATATTGCGTCATTTGACGGTTAAGTATGTATACAAAATAGGAACATATATATTACATCATTGGACCCATGCATAATAATGGGTAAGTGTGTATACAAAATAGGAACATATATATTACATCATTTGGCTGATAACATACGGTTCCTCAGCGTTGATGTTTTCGTTTTTGAGTCATCTTCTTTCCCTTCTTCCTTAGCGTGTACCCATGGCTCGTTTTTTGTGATAGCATTCACGGTAACGATCTTGGCGTTGGGTATAGTCATGGTAGTGAAATTCCGGTTTTCTCTTTCGACATTCTTAGCCCATCTAACATGAACATCATCGTGTTGTGCAGTCCAGAGTAGTCAAGCTCCCAGATCTCCTCGACCCTTCCGTAAAATCTTTCAGTTGCGCCATTGTCACTGCCGGTCATGCATTCCATCGCCACCCCTGAGTTCTGATCATTACTGTCCATATCTTTGGCCTGCGTGTAGAACGTGTATCCGTTGATATCGTATGCCTGATAGGTTATGAGGTTGGGCGAGGGGCCATGTGCTAAGGCGTATATGAGCAATCTGTCCTTAGATCCCTCCTCCGGGGGATTAGCAATAATATGCTCTTTGAACCAATGCAGGAAAGTGGAGTTGTGCTCTCTAGTAACTTCACCGTCCGTCCTGCACACCCCCGGGTCATGATACTTCTTTGCGATAATTTCTTTGTGCAGTTCCATGAAAGGATCTACCTCGTCTAGGTGTTGTAGCACTACCAAGTTTGCTCTGTCAAAGTCGCTGAGTCGATCTGAGTATGCCACGTGCAGTTCCGTGCGACCGTTGGATTGATCTTCTCCTTCGAGCCTCCCATAGTGCTTGTTAACAGGCAAACCAACACTAACACCAGGCGGATGGTCTGCGCCATATAGAAAATTCTTGCAGAAAGAGATGCACTCTTGTGTCAGATAGCCCTGGACCATGCTTCCATCCAGATGGGACATGTTACAAATGAATCCTTTGATGATCCCATTCATCGTCTCAAACGACATCATGTTGTGTAGGAATGACGACCCGAGGTCTATTATGTTGTCCACAATATGGACACACAGATGCACCATCACGTCAAAGAATGCGAGTGGGAAGTACATCTCAAGCTCATTCAGTATCACAACGATCTCTTCCTGTAGCCTTCGGAGCTGCTTCACACTGATCGACTTTCAAGAGATGACGTCGAAAAAGTTGTAGATACCAATAAGCGTGTCACGGACGTGCTTTTCCATTATCCCTCTAAGGGCAACATGTAGTATCTGCGTCATCATCACATGACAATCGTGGGACTTCATCCCGCTGAACCTTTTCTTGTCCATGTCTAGATATCTGCTTATCTTGCCATAGTAACCGGAACTAACTTTGACTCCGGTAAGGCACTTAAAGAATTGATCGATCTCAGCTTGACTTAAGGTGAAGCAAGAAGGGGGGCAATAATCCTCTTCCTTTATTTTCTTGCCCTTCTTCTCCCGCGCCTCTATCTCTGTCTCTGTCTCGTCTGTCTTTTTATGGGGTGGCATGTGCAGATCTTCCCTGATATTCAAATCTTGCAAGTCTTTTCTTGCCTTCGGCCCATCCTTGGTCTTATCTGGCATGTTCATCAGTGTCGCGAGCAAACTCTCAAGGATATTCTTATAGATATGCATTTGATCAAGGCAATGAGGTGTATCGAGTTGTGCCAGCACTCCAAGTCCCAAAACACAGACCTCGTCTTCCATACCTTCAGAAGCGGCTCCGGCGCCTTTTTCATCGTCTTTCGCGGCGCGGGGCACAGTTTCCAGTTTTTCAATAGCTCATCGATTTCCGCGCCGCTCCGCTTACGTGGAGGTCCTCGATGCTCAGTGTGACCATTGAATAGATCTCCATGGCTTCTCCACGGGTCGTCCGGTTCGAGCCATCTTCGATGCCCCATGTACATGATTTTCCTAGACCCGCCATCTTTCCTTGACGTTAGCGGCTGAGACGTCGTATTATCCATGCACCGCGTGCATCTGCAATATCCATGCCACACCTGGCGTGTGACATATCCGTAATCAAGATAGTCATGCACCGTCGTGATCAGCACGGCTTTCATGTAGAAATACTCGCCTTTGCTGGCATCCCATGTCTTGGCCGGTGTTTTCCATAACATGTCTAACTCCTCTTGAAGTAGCCCCAGATATAGATTAATATTATTTCCTGGTTGTTTCGGCCCTTGAATCAGCATGCTCATGTGAATGTACTTTGACTTCATGCACAACCAGGGGGGTAGGTTGTACAGCCATACAAACACGAGCCATGTGCTATGGTTGGTGTTCTGGTTGCCAAACGGATTCATGCCATCGGTACACGCGCCGAGCACGATGTTCCTTGCATCACATTTGAAATACTGATAGAAGTTGTTCAACGCTCTCCACTGGCTTCCATCCTTGACGTGTCTTAGCTTCGGATCATCTCCATCATCGGGCTTCTTCCTCTCTGCGTGCCATCACATTAGCTTTGCTTCCTTGGGATCTACGAAATACTGCTGGAGACGGGAGTGATCGGTAAGTACCATACAACTTTCTTGGGACATTTCTTCCCGGCCTTCTTGTATCGAGAAGCATTGCACACCGGACAGCTTGTTTTTTCCGCATGCTCCTTCCAATAAATTATGCAATCGTTGATGCATGCATGGCATCTAACGTGTGGCAGATCAAGAGGGCACACGATCTTCTTGGCTTGATCAACATTAGTAGGACATAGATTCCCCGCAGGAAGAACATTCTTTAGGTACTTGAGATGCTCATCGAGGCTAGTGTCGGTCCATTTGTTTTTAGCCTTCATCTTTAGAAGTTGGAGCGTGAAACTCAAGCGGTCACCTCAAGATTGGAACCGTCATACAATGGAGTGTTCGAGTCTACCACTCGTTGCTGCATCTTAGCCTCCTCTCTAGAAGCAGCTCTCTCAGTACTCGTCTCCTTGCGAAGCAGTGCTTGAACATGAGGGTCCCACATGATTGAACTTAGTACCGATGAACTTTGCTGCGTGGAGTCCATGTTCTCTCCGCCGCCATGTCCGGCCCCTTCTCCTCCACCATGCCCGGCCCCTTCTCCGCCGCCATGTCCGACCTCTTCCCCGCTGCCATTATCGATCATCTCTTCATCTTGCCCCGTGTCATCATTGCCTGCCCCATCGACGTCCTCAACATCGTCATCCTCATCTTCAATTATCCACCGAGTATAGCCATCCATGAAACCAGTCATGAGCAGGTGCGCTTCGACACGACCATCGTCATAGGGGTCGAGCCAAACTATTCCTTTGCATTTTTGACACGGACATAAAACCTCTGTCAGGTTATTTTCTTTCATGTCCTGCACCGCTGACCGCAACCACCTGCCCACCATCGTTCCACTAACCATCATGAACATCTGCACGGTAATAATAAACAGATTGATTATAAAAATGCGTGCATGCATCAAAGTCATACAAAAATTCGGCATGACCTTCCCTAAAAATAGGATATATAGATCTAGAGTTTGCCCGGAATTCGCCGAAACGGAAATAAATCAACATTTCGGCAAAACATAGGCAACTCAAAAGCACAATTTGGCGTTAACTCATGCCACACACACAATTTCCATCATATCGCCCAATTATCGGATCACACACACATACACATATTTCCATTTTGCAAAAACATGAAATTTTAACCACCTCTATATATCGAGATCGAGCACACGGTGGAGATGATGATGTAGGGAGATCAAAAGTGCACAAAGCTCTTCTTGACAAAGATATATCTAGGTAGGGGGCAAATAGGTCACTTAACTAAATGCTACATCTACCTAGCTAGCTAATTTGGAGGAGACAACTTCAACTAGTGGAGGGGGAAGGAAAAAGAGAAAGGAGATGCATTAATGGAGGTGGTGTAGTTAGCTAGGAGTAATGAGGAGAGAGAAAGGTAGGTAGAAGAGGGAGAGTAATGGGGGGAGAAGTATTGAGGAAGAAGAAGAGTGAGAGAGAGAGGATGTGGGAGGTAGGGGAAAGGGAAGAGAGGAGATGGGGGAGGGAAGGACGTGGGAAAAGGTGGTGGTGTGTTGCGTCTTAGCAGTAGCACGGGAGGCAAAACGTGCTACTGATAAGAGCGTAGCAGCAGCATGCTTTTCACACACGCGCTACTTCTAAGCGGGGCCAACCGTGTGGCCAATTTCAAAATTACCAGCAGCGACCGGAGTAAAAAGCACGCTACTACTATTGCATTAGCAGTAGCGCGTGTCATGACACATCGCTGCTGCTAAACTTAGGTTGGTGGGTACTGTCGGTCGATTTTTGTAGTAGCGCGGTTTAGCCAGCACGCGCTACTACTAAATTGGTATCCGTAGCGAGTGTATCGTACCCGTGTTACTGCTAATTAGCAGTAGTGCTTCTTTTTGTGCCGCGCTGCTGCTAAGATTTTGTGTGTAAGGTTTTCCCTAGTAGTGTAACTTTCATATAGTCAACCTCCCAAATCTCTTTGATGGTTCCATAGTATACCCTTTTATCATGTTCATCTACAGTCATGCATTCTATTCGAACAGAGCTGTTTTGATATGGGGTCTTCTGATCACGTTCATCAATGTAGAACATGTATCCATTTATGTCATATGTTTGGTACGTTAACACCATAGGTGATGGCTTTTGTGCCAACCACGTAGCAATGTCATCAATGGATCCTTGTGCCAAACACTTCTTCAGCCATTCGGCATAGTTCTTAGTGTGCTCCTTCATCTCCACATCTGATGAAGGCACCATTGGTAAGAAGCTTTGGCGTATCTGCGCCAAGTGTTCTTTGGCGTAAGCGGTGAGAACTAGGTTGTTAAGCAGTACCGTAAAATGGGCTTTCTCTGCCAATTCTCCGGGTGTAGCCATTTGCATGCCAGCAAGGACCAGCTTACCTTTCAGCCTTCCCTCGTGGCAAGAGAGGGGCAAACCTATAGGTCGTCGTTTCATGTATTCGGTGCAAAACTCAACCACCTCCTCTGCGGTATAACCTTGTAGGATGCTTGCCTCTGGATTGTTTCGGTTCTGACAAAAGCGCTTCAGTATTCCCATGAACTGCTCAAAGGGATACATGTTGCAAAGAAACACTTGACCAAAATACTTTATCTCGTCAACAAGGTGCATAGTGAGATGGACCATGACATCAAGGAATGACGGTGGGAAAAACATCTCTAGGTTGCACAATATTCTTGCAATATCATCTTGCATATGATCCAGCTCTTCAGGATCTACAACTTTCTGCCACAGTTGGTTGAAGAAATCACGGAGCTCAATGAGTGTGTTCCTTATATCTTTGTCGAACAGATTCTTGATGGCCACCGGGAGGATTTGTGTCAACCTTACATGGCAATCATGTGACTTCATGTGTCCCAACTTCATTTTACCTGAGCTCACACCCACGAGACTTCTGATGTTTGCGGAGTAGGAAGAGGGTGTCTTAACTGACAACAAATAGGTGAAGAACTGTGTTGCTTCTTTTGTACTAAAATTGTAACTCTGGTGAGCTTTGATGAATTTGTCATCATCTTCTACTTCACTCTTGCCTTTTGATTGATCAGCAAGCATATCGAGCCGTGAACCCTCACCATCCTTTCTTTTACCTTTAATCTTGAGCAGAGTACCAAGGATGCTTTCACATACGTTCTTCTCTACGTGCATGACATTGATGCAGTGATGTACACGTAGAATCTTCCAGTAAGGTAATTTCCAGAACACCGATTTCTTCTTAAACACTTGACCCTTGGGTGTTTGTTTCACCGTCTTAGCGTGATTCTTGCCAAGCACAACATTAATTTGTTTGGCCATATTGTGGACCACCTCCCCATCATAGGGTCTTGGGCCTACTTCTACCTCTGCCATACCATCAAATTCAGCTTTCATCTTTTGGTATGGGTGATTTTTCCATAAGAACCTACGATGACGCAAATACACAGTTTCGCGCGAGTTGGGAAGTCTTCAGCTAGCTGTCCTATCCATGCGTGTGACACACCCTACATCTCCCTTTGTTTTCTGCCTCGATGTGTTTCCTAATGTCTGCATATCTTGAATGGTGTGCACTAGCATCGCATGTAGATCGAAAATCTCCTTTTTGTAAGCATCATAACATTTTACAGCAGGTGCATCTATCCACAGTGTCAGCAGTTCTTCTACCAGTAGCTGAAAGTAAATGTCGATGTCATTTCCAGGTTGCTTCCGACTTGGATAATCATTGACATCATAATGTATTTTTTCTTCATACGCAACCAAGGAGCTAGGTTATATATGCACAGAAGCACCGGCCATGTGCTGTGATTGGTGCTCATATCGCCAAAGGATTCATCCCGTCAGTACAATCCCCGAGCCTTATACTTCTAGGATCCTTGGCAAAGTCTTCAAACTTGTTGTCGATTAATTCCCACTGATCCCCATCTTTCGGGTGCCTCATATACTTATCCGCAATTCGCTCATCATGATGCCACCGGAACCTCTTTGCCTCTCTAGGGTTTGCAAACAATCGCCTCAACCTTGGAATTAAAGGCAAGTACCAAACAACCTTGAACGGGATTCCTGTCTTGATCTTGTTGTCCAATTTGTACTTGTCCTTTACTCTCCTGCGCTTGTATCGTGCATGCTTGCATTCGGTACATGCACGCAAATATTTGTGATCACCATGGTACAATATACAATCATTCACACAAGCGTGTATCTTCTATACTTCAAGTTCCAATGGGCAAACAATTTTGTTTGCTTCATTCGTGCTTCTGGGGAGCACATTACCTTCCAGAAGAATTTCTTTGAAAATACCTAACATCTTCGTGAAGCCCTTGTTTGATAGACTGTTTGCTGCTTTAAATCTGAGAAGCGCCAGGGTGGCACTCAACCTGGAATATTTTTTTTACAACCTGGATACAATTCTTTCTTGGAGTCCGCATCAATGGTTGGCAGATCCTTGTACCCAATAATATCCTTGTCCGGGCCCTCGAAATATGCAATCATAGCAGTAAAATCTGGCATATCAAGATCGTCGTCATCTATGTCGGTGTCTTGGTTTTCCAGTGGGCGTTTCGGCTTTCCGGTTTTCCATTGGTATCTTGACGCCTCTGCCCCGATGTTAGATTCAACATCCAAGTGACATTGAACGGAGTTTGGCATCTCGCAGCCCTGGGTATCTTCATCCATGACCTCGTCTTCACCGTGTCTAGTCCAACGTGTATATCCATCCATGAATCCCCGAGAGACTAAGTGCCACTGGACATCTGCAACTACACGTGACTCTGTATTGGCACAATCAGCACATGGACACAGGATGTAATCCGCATCATCGATTCTCTTCTTTGTACTTTCAGCCAAATTCATGAACTCTGTCACGCCACTAATAAAATCTACGATATTCCGATCCTTCATCCATTTAGATCCTTCTATCTGCACCACATGAATGGTAATTAAAACAAAACAACAACATTGATAGACGGATTAACTGTTGCCCAATGTTGTGTGCATAAAATCACAAGGCTTTAATTTCATAATTACTAAGGGCGCTCCATATTGTTATCCAGACGTGCAATGACAAAAATTCATGGCCAGTCAATTTACACGTAGAGTACTAGTACGTCACTACCCTAGGAATTGGATACCTTAATTAAGCCACTCATAAAAATAATACCTTAATTAAGTAGCCGCGCGGCGACCTCCACCCAGCAGACAGAGAAGCGCGATGCGGCGGCACGCCAAGACTGCAGGGTCGAGGAGCAAAGATTAGTGCGGCTGCCGCCTGAAGTTCGACCTCCACTATCCTGCTGCCATCGACTGTGATGGATGTGATCGAATCACACCGCCACCAACCTCAATGGTTGAGCTCCTCCTATCTCCCACCACAAACCAAGGATTGACCTCCTATGATGCCGCCACTGCCCACCGACCCAAGATTGACCTCTTCTCCGGTAGCCCTTGCCTAGGATGCCTCCGCCATCTATAGATGCGTACCGACTGTTTTTTTACGGATATCAGCAGAGCGGCTGTTTACACGGTATCATTGTAACTCAATTATATGTACAGGTTAGTACATCACATACAGTTATGTAACAGCAACCGTGTCTCACCTACATTGTCTTCTCACACGGTTTGGTGCGCAAATCATGTGTGATGTTGTAATACCTGACACAAACGACATGTATAATCAGTGTGCCGTATACTCCAACATATAGTGCCATAAGTAGTTCCCGACCGTTAGCTTATCCCCACAGTTTCCCCACTTCCCCCAAATCTCTACATAGCCTCCAAATTCCCTCACGTGGAGCTGACATTGGGGGAGTGTGGGCGAGTGGTGCTGATGGTTTCGGTGCGGCTGCTCCTACTCGTATCGCCGCCACGACGATAGTCGCCGCCGAGCACTTGCCTAAGGTCATCAGAAGGCAGGTGTACTGCGGATCCGAATCGTCCTGTCAGGTTCCAATCTATCCCGATCTTTTTTAGCATGTCCAAAGTAGCTCCTTGCTGAATCCATCCTGAATTGAATCCCCCCCGTGCAGGAAAGCGATCTGCTACCGGATCCGGAGCATGACTCCAGACTCCTGCAACACGAGTTCGACTCCGAGTTTTGCGCCACCGAGAAGTACCAAAAGCTGAGTTGTGTGCACGGGCACACTCCCGCTCGACGTGTATGCACGGAGGGATTCGACATTGGCAGGCTATTTCTCAGTTGCCCCTTAGAGGTTAGTGCTAAGTTCATCGTTTTACTTGAGTTAATGCCACCGCTCATCCTTAATACTATTTAACATTGGCAGGGATATCAGGCTTGTGCCTTTGTTAACTGGTTGGATGAAGAATGGCATGGCAGGGCTCGGAGTGTTATCACCAAGCTCACAGAAGATAATGTTAAGCCGAAGAAGAAACTGGCTGATCTAGAATGTACAATCAGTACGATGAAGCAAGAAAGAATCAATCACAGGCAACAGATGAAAGCAAGAGACAAGAAGAAACTAGCATGTGTAGTTGTGGTTGGCACATTAGCCATGTTCTATGCGCTGTTCGCAATGATGATTGGGGGTTTTGTTTGACAGTATTGCTAAAGCACATCTAGATGTGCTCTAAATAATGCACATATAGGTACTCCTATGCCATTGATGTTACGCGAAGATTTGTGCATATATTTTTCTTTGTCTTTTTATTTTTCTTTCTAGTTTGAGTATTACTGGCTTTATCAATAAGAAGAGCTCAATGTATTGCTTGCCAACTGTCCTACTCCGTTCGTACCGTTACCGGTGCATAATCCCAAAACTCGTTCCTTGTTTTGTCCTGAAAAAGGAAACCAGCCAAATAGCCAATAGGAGTCCTGTGCAACCCTGGGAATTTGGAGCGACTAGGTACAAATAATTGCGGTTAGATAATACGTCAACCCCCACTTCAACTGGCAGTTCCTCTTTTCTGCATACCCTGCTTAAGTGTCCACCATCTTCATTGTCCCTGACAGGCTGCGCTACACACTGGCACGCACTTTGCAGCCATGTCGAGCGACAACGAGACGATAGTTCGTCCAGTAGTCTAGCGCCCGATGATTGGTCAACATCTAAATCATCCCGCTCGTCTTCCATGAGTCCGGCGTCGAGCCCAGACCTCCATTATATCCGGTTCATGGAAGGGACGCCACCTCCGGAGTTGCCAGACAACAACCAGATGGATGAGGAGCCATCGAAGGACGAAGAAGATCGGGACGACGATGAGGAGCAGGAGGAATGGTCGAATGAGGAGGAGGACGATGACGACAACAACGACAATGACAATGGAGGCGGCGATGAATAGCCAACGGTCAGCGGAAAGAAGCGTCCGTGCCAAGATGATGTAACGGGTGTCGGTGTCAAAACCAGCGGATCTCGGGTAGGGGGTCCCGATATGTGTGTCTAAGGCTAATGGTAACAGGAGGCAGGGGACACAATGTTTTACCCAGGTTCGGGCCCTCTCGATGGAGGTAAAACCCTACTTCCTGCTTGATTGATCTTGATGATATGAGTATTACAAGAGTTAATCTACCACGAGATCATAGAGGCTAAACCCTAGGAGCTAGCCTGTGATTCTGATTGTTCTTAACCTACGGACTAAACCCTCCGGTTTATATAAACACCGGAGGGGCTAGGGTTATACAGAGTCGGTTACAAAGAAGGAGATCTAACATCCGGATCACCAAGCTTGTCTTCCATGCAAAGGAGAGTCCCATCCAGATAAGGAACGAAGTCTTGAGTCTTGTATCTTCACGGTCCAACAGTCCGGCCAAAGTTTATAGTCCGGCTGTCCGGCTACCCCCTTATCCGGGATTTCCTTAATAGCCCCCGAACCAGGCTTCAATGACGATGAGTCCGGCGCGCAGATTGTCTTCGGCATTGCAAGGCGGGTTCTTCTCCAAATCCAAAGTACCAGTCGTAGCCAACAGTGTCCGGCTTCCCATCAATGTAGCATTCCTCGGCTTCTGTGCCTCAATAATGGCCATCTCCACGCGTCGGGCGAATACGAGGAGCCGGAGCATTTTTAGATTTGCCACCCCGATCCTGCAGGAAAACCGTCTATTTGAAGAGACGGGGATCCTCAGATCCGAATGTCACCTTCTTCCCTCAAGCAAGCTTTCGATAGAGCGCGTCCGAAAAATCATTCCACCATGGCCGGTGGCCGCAGCTCCTCCTCTCGCTCCCTTTTCTCTAAGCCAGGCGATTGGGAAAAATGTTCTGTCGCCCACAGCCACTTAGTAGAGTTGCAGACCCAAGGGTTTCTTCCGCCGGTGTACATGGTCACCGTCCGAGCCAGAGTAGCCACCTACAATGGCGGGGAGCAAGCGGAGAGATCTCCTAACCCATCTCAGGGGGAGCGAGTCTGCCTCATCCCATATTTGCTAAGAGGCGTCGGGTTTCCAATCCACCCATTCCTTCGCGGGCTCCTGGAGTTCTATGGCCTCCAGTTGCACAACTTCACCCCTGCCTCCGTGCTGCACATCGCAGGATACGTCGCCCTTTGTGAATTATTCCTGGGCTGCAAGGCTCACTTCGATTATGGAAGAAGTTATTCTGCCTCGTCCCTTGCAATCAGGGGGAATTTATATATCAAGTGGGCGGATCCGAGATATGGCGCGTTGCCTAGACCGGATACCTGTCCAGTACTCCAAAGAAGGCATCCGAAGACTGTCCCTCAGAGTGGTTTTATGTAGATCCGGATCCAATCCGGACGGGCCTTCCTGAGTTTAATAATGCTCCGCTGAAGAAACGCCGAAGTTGGCGCCCTCGGAGTCCCCAGGAGGAAGACACCAGAGAAGTCCACTTCCTGATGAGCAGGATAAAGACATTGGCTCAATCAGGACTGACAATAGTTGTGGTTATATCAATATGCATAATGCGGGGGGTGCAGCCACTTCCATATTGGGGGAAGCCCATGTGGGACTTCAACGGGGAAGACGATGCCACCCGCTGTGGTCGTAAAGGTCCGGACACCGCCACTGCTCTGGCGAGAATATTATCCGATTTATATAAAGGAGAAGAAGAAGAGTTCCTTCGTATCAAACCATGGGATGGATTTTCCATGTACAACCCCCCAAGCTGGGTAAGCCGTTACTCTATACATTCTGGTGCCCTTCATCACAATCATTTACTTTGATATTTCTAAGCATGAACTGAGGAGGGCCGTGGAAGAGCTCAACAGCCCCTCTCCACAGCCAGAGGACCCTGGCCGGGCCTTCGACCCCGGACTTGAAGAAGATCCAGATATGTCTGTGGAGCTTGTCGACGGGACATTTTATCAGGCCAGCTGCGATGGTGCGTTCGTGGCTATTATCACCGACTATCCCGGACTGCTCCCTGCGTCGCGTGTAAGCAAAGCTGAAGCCTTAGCCTCTGAAGGGGATTCCTTTCTTATACCATGCCTTATGCACAAAATACCATATTTTATAGAGATGACCATCAAAATGCGGCGCCGAGCCCCTGGGGGCTCGTCAGCAAAGGGCATCCAGGCCAGGCAGGCTCAAGAGGAAGGCGGTTAGGGTTGAAACGCCATCACAGAGGTACAGTTAAAAGCTATTCTGTGATTATCATGTTTGAAATGTAATGGCGTCCTTCGTGTCCTGGCAGAAAGAGTAGTCGCCGGACTATATCCGGATATCCTACCGGTCACGCCTCCACCAGCCGGATTCTAGAACCGGCTTCAAGAGAGGAGGCCAACGTGGGGCCGGTGCCGAATTGTCCTCCTACAGAGGATGCGGATATGCTCTTCGCCACAAATTCCGAAGTAGAGAGCGCCATGAAACACCGGCGCCAATGGGCCATACTTTGCAACGGTATCTTTTACGAAGAGGCATTTAATGCCTTCAATTCGGGAGACGCATACATCCGAGCTGCCCAAGACGGACTCGCCCGAGCGACGGACCAGTATGGGAAAGATATAAGGGTAAGAAAGTTTGATATGCATGTATAGCAGTAGCCCCTGAGACTTGAAACAGTTGGAACAACTGATTTAAGGATCATTGTATGCACAGGTTCTTGTAGAGAAGAATACCCATTTGTCTCAAGAGCTAGAGGAGTGCAAGACCTAGCTGAGGGCCGCAGTTGCCAAACTAGAGGAATCCTAGAAGGCCTCATCTGGTAACATTTGTCTCAAATAGTGAAATTTTAAGGAAATATACCAGTTAGTAGTTGGCTTGCTTTATAAGTCTAACAGAAAATTCTGCAGACAATCCCGGGGGGAATCCGGAGATTGTTAGAGATAGTGAGTCACATCTCCAAAGACAGCTAAAGGCCGGCGAGCATGTGCCTATGCAGGTTAAGCAGGAGAAAAAGAATCTCCAAGATGCCAACGTTCGGCTGGGCGTCGAATTAGCAGATGTTCGAGCTCAGCTTGTGGACTCCGTGAAGGAGAACATGAGGCTTCGTCGCGACATTTATGGTAAGTGCCTAAACGAACTGCAGTACAGTTCGGCGGGGAAGCATTTTAAAAGAGTTTATATCTGTAGGTGTGCTCACGGGCCGTCCTGAAGAGGAGATGCCCGGGTCCGCAGGCGATTTACTGCAAGATCTCTCACAGCTGCACGAACGAGCTCGGCAGGTGATGCAGGGTATTGCCCAGGCCTTGTGGCCATCCACTTCCCTGCCAGGAGGCATGGGGGAGCTCGTGGATATGCTCCAAGGAGCACGGCGGCTCTTCCGTTTGTGGAAGGTATCAGCCTGCCGACGAGGTGCAAGGGAAGCCTGGGCCATGGTGAATACGCGATACACCAAGGTTGACCCGAACCATATGGCCGAAGTTGGACCGGCGGGGCCAGATGGGCAAGAGATTCCCGTAAGTCTGGTGTATGACCAGGTAGCGTTGGCTTCAAAGTATTCCCTATAGGATTGCAAGCTAGATAGTCTGTTGGATGGTATAGAGGAAGAATATAGCCAGTCCAAGTAACTATGTAATTCAACGGACATATGTAGTCCCTAGCCGGATTAAGAATCTTTTGTCATGGCGGACCTTTTCGCTTTAGCCCCCCGGATCCGACAGTCCGCGGTGTATCCGAATACCCGCTCAGTTATGTAAAACCGGGGTATGCGTGGAAACCAGGCGTAGGGGTCATAAGTGCTTGAACAGACAAGTACCCAACTAGTTATGTTATATTACATGGGTAGTAAGAAACATCTTCCAGGGAGAATAGTTCTGTTAGGGGTTCCTTTCCCTGGGTACACATGCATCGATGTGCATGTCCGAACTGCAAACAGAAACATAGGATACAAAACATCTGGGTATTTGCGTTGTAATAAATGAAAGAAACATCTTTTGTTCACCGACCGAATATTCCCTTAAGAACGCTAGCTTTCGGCCTCACCCAGTCTGAGGTATACATCTGGCTGAACCGGCAGTAACAATCACAGAGGTGCTCCCCTTATGCCCTAGCCAAATTAACGGGAACGTAAGGCGTAAACACAAGAGCCAGGCAACCTAGCATGGCCACATCTTAAGTCATATCGATGCATATAATGGTGAAGAAAAGGCACATATGGAAAAAAGAACACATATGTGGTAGGCAGGAAGCAGTGAAAATAATTATATTTAGCTTCTGTATAGGAAGCCCCCAGGTATGGTGAGCACACATAGTGCGGCCGGAGTTATCTGAGCATCCGCACTGTACTTAATACTTTGTGTGAAGAAGGTAAATAAGGCGAGAAAGTAAAAAAGGTGGAACATAATTGAAAGAGCGGGGGTAAGGAGATGAACACTGAGTTCGGCACTAGGCGTAGAATCTCCGTAGTCTAGCCGCATTCCATGGGTTCGGCTCGAGTTTGTTATCGGATACATTGCACAGGCGGTACGCTCCTCCAGTGAGAACTTTATCAATGATGAAGGGGCCCTCCCACTTGGGTTTGAGCTTGTCCTTCTTCTTCTCCGGTAGGTGTAGAACGAGTTCGCCAACGTTATAAGTTTTGGCCCGCATTTCTCTGATTTGATACCTTCGAGCCTGCTGCTGATAGAATGCGGAACGGGCTTTTGCGACGTCGCGCTCCTCCTCCAGGGCGTCTAAGTTGTCCTGCCGGTCTAGCTCGGCTTCCTTCTCTTCGTACATGCGCACGCGAGGTGAGTCATGGATTATGTTGCAGGGTAGTACTGCTTCTGCGCCGTACACCATAAACAATGTTGTATATCCGGTGGTACGATTCGGCGTGGTCCACAGCCCCTAGAGTACGGAGTCGAGCTCTGTAGGACCTTGAAGTATGTCTAGAGGGGGGGTGATTAGACTACTTGACCAATTAAAAACTTAACCTTTTCCCAATTTTAGAGTTTGGCAGATTTTAGCTATCTTTGGACAAGTCAAGCAATCATCACACAATTCAAGCAAGCATGAAAAGAGTATATGAGCAGCGGAAATTAAAGCATGCAACTTGCAAGAAAGTAAAGGGAAGGGTTTGGAGGATTCAAACGCAATTGGAGACACTGATGTTTTTGTCGTGGTTCTGATAGGTGGTGCTATCGTACATCCACGTTGATGGAGACTTCAACCCACGAAGGGTAACGGTTGCGCGAGTCCACAGAGGGCTCCACCCATGAAGGGTGCATGAAGAAGCAACCTTGTCTATCCCACCATGGCCGTCGCCCACGAAGGACTTGCCTCACTAGCGGTAGATCTTCACGAAGTAGGCGATCTCCTTGCCCTTACAAACTCCTTGGTTCAACTCCACAATCTTGTCGGAGGCTCCCAAGTGACACCTAGCCAATCTAGGAGACACCACTCTCCAAGAAGTAACAAATGGTCACTACTAGGGAAAACCCTAGTAGTAGTGCGGGTTTTGAGGCTAGCAGCAGCGTGGGTGGCCGTGCTACTAATAAGGCGCTACAGCTAACTCATAGTAGTAGCACGGCCCTTACCCGCGCTACTACTGTTGATGATATCAGTAGCGCTTTTTAAGAACACGCTACTATTACCCAGCTGTAGCGATTTCTCCATCCCTCGCTGCTGCTATATCTTTCATCATTTTCCCAGCACCCCTTTCCCTTTCAGTTTCCCTTTTAGATACTAGATTCTAGGTACTGCTAGTAGATATCAAATTCATAAACCATTACTAGGTAGTACTCCCTTCGTTCCAAATTACTCGTCGTGGTTTTAGTTCAAACCATGACGAGTAATTTGGAACGAAGGGAGTACTAGATAACAATTTCATGCATAGTCAACATGCATCCTCAAGCAGTACAAGGTCATATCAATGGCCATCATCATATGTAGTTCTAGATGATATCGACGACGATCATCATATGTAGTTCTAGATGATATAGCCACGCACACATATGTAGTTCTAGATGATATAGCCACACACACATATGTAATTCTAGATGATATCGAAGACAATCATCATCCTCTAAGCCTGGGCGGTTGGTGTTCCTGATAGTAATTAGGATGGCCTGTCCAACACGAAGATTCTTACCATCGAGGAATTTCTTCCACCCAACCAAGTTTAAGCGTGTGCGACCGTCCGTGCCCACGCGGTAAGTACAGGTTGTGACGGAGCCCCTTACAGTAAGGCGTAGTCCAGCTGAGCCTTCTTCATCAGGCTCGATACCATAACTCACAGATATGCTCTTTGCCAATTTCTGAATAAGAAAAACATATCAATTAATAAATAGCCTCGCAAATAAGTACATATGGATTATCTACACTATTAATAGTTTCCTTACATTCTACACTCATAAGCATGTGATCGAACTCTACACTAAAACATATCATCGACTAGATTCCACACAACATACCATATCAATGGACTGTACACTAAGTAATTCATCGGATAATTTGCATTTGTAAGTATAACATACCATATCATGTCGATCAACCATGGTATTTGTCAAGCGGGTAACGAATGGCACCCCGACAAAGTCAGCACGTGGCGGAATTATGTCCCACAGATTGGAACACCTCCTCCTCACTTAGCCTTGTTCTTTCACCTACGATGGCTTCATGAAGTGGGTCCTCATCACATCGAGTGGGTCCTCATTATCTTCATCATCTTCATCATCTTCGTCATCTTCATCATCTTCCACCAGGTTGAGATAAATGACAGCTAGCTTGGGTCTTTCTGCTCGGAAGGAGAAGCTGATCAACTCACCACCAGTAAGACGCATGCGAGCGACGAAACGGGCCCATCCATCTCCTCCAATCTGCGACATATTGCGTCCTTTCTCGACCTCCATAGTGTACGGCCCCCAGGAGCCTCAAATGTCACAGTGTCTCCTATCAGCTTGTTGAATTTCAACCTCACATTGCATGGGACGATCCGTGTAAAATAAGAAAAATGACACAATGCAGTAATGCCAGCACTAAAAATAAAATAGTTATTACATTTCATCTAATTTCTTACCGCCGCATGACGAAAACTCGGCTAGAAGTAGATGCCGAACAGCTTGCCAGTTGCAAGGCTGCTGGTGCATCTTGACTTGCACAGTCGACATAGTGGTGGTGGTGGTGGTGGCATTTTTCCTAAAGCAATATGAGCAAAGGATTAACGATCAACTAAATCAAAATGTTCTAAGTCAACTAAATCAACTAGCCTACTAAATCAACTAAATCAAAATGTTCTAAATCAACTAAATCAACTAGCCTACTAAATCAACTAAATCATATCAACTAAATCAAAATGTTGCATATGAACTAGCCTACTAAATCAACTAAATCAAAATGTTCTAAGTCAACTAAATCAACTAGCCTACTAAATCAACTAAATCAAAATGTTCTAAATCAACTAAATCAACTAGCCTACTAAATCAACTAAAACAAAATGTTCTAAATCAACTAAATGAAACTAGCCTACTAAATCAACTAAATCAAAATGTTCTAAGTCAACTAAATCAACTAAATGAACTAGCCTACTAAATCAACTAAATCAAAATGTTCTAAGTCAACTAAATCAACTAGCCTACTAAATCAACTAAATCAAAATGTTCTAAGTCAACTAAATCAACTAAATGAACTAGCCTACTAAATCAACTAAATCAAAATGTTCTAAGTCAACTAAATCAACTAGCCTACTAAATCAACTAAATTATATCAACTAAATCAAAATGTTGCATATGAACTAGCCTACTAAATCAAAATGTAGCGGGCAGGAGGGAGAAGGAGGGGCGACTCGAGGAGGGAGAAGAGAGTAGGATGGAGGAGGAAGGCGGAGCGAGGAGGGGCCGGCCGGCGCGGCCAGTGGAGGGAGGAAGGAGGAGGAAGGCGGAGCAAGGAGGGGCCGGCCAGCGGCGAATGGAGAGGGAGGACGGAGGAGGAGGCCGGTACCGAGTCCAGCAAGGAGGAGGAGGTGACGGCGGCGCAGACGGAGGAGGGGCGACGGGGGTGGACCGGCGCAGGGGATTGAGAGGGGATCCAGTGATGAGTGTGTGACTGTGTGAGTGGATCGGATAGAGGAGATGGGGTGGGATATGAATGGCTTAGGAGTAGCGCGCTGTAGGAAAAGACGCTACTGCTAAGCTATGTAGCAGCAGCGCCTTTCACAATAGAGCGCTACTACTATGTGTCAGCATGTAAAAATAGACTTTGTTCAATATATCAAAAATACATTGATCATCAATGATCTTTTTGTGTACAATCTGATTTGTCAATATGAGTCCTCACCGGTTTAGGAACAGGTGAAGACTCATATTGCAGCCACAAATTCTACACATAGAGTTCAATGAAGACCAAGTGCTTGTCAAAGTTTGAGAAGTAACATATTTAAGGTGGTAAAAACTCTCTTCACGGAGCGAGGTGGGACTAAATTTTTGTAGTAAACTTAGCAGTAGCGCTTATTCGAGAAATGCGCTGCTACTATGCTATGTAGCAGTAGCGCCCGGCGTTATAACGCGTTGCTTCTATAACTAGCCTCGCGGCGGCCTCATGGGAATTGTAGCAGTAGCGCGTCTCTGAGGGGCGCGCTACAGCTATATTTGTTTCAGCAGCAAGTTACTGGTGAGCACGCTACTGCTAATTAGCAGCAGCGCCTTATTTTAAAGCGCGCTGCTGATAAGATTCTATGTATAGGCTTTTCCCTAGTAGTGGGTGCGTTGATGATGAACTCCTTGCTCTTGTGCTTCAAATGATAGTCTCCCCAACACTCAACTCTCTCTCATGGGATTTGGATCTGGTGGAAAGAAGATTTGAGCGGAAAGCAACTTGGGGAAGGTTAGAGATCAAGATTCATATGGTAGGAGTGGAATATCTTGGCCTCAACACATGAGTAGGTGGTTCTCTCTCAGAAATGGTAAGTTGGAAGTGTAGGTTTGTTCTGATGGCTCTCTCCAGGAATGAAGAGGAGGTGGAGGGGTATATATAGCCTCCACACAAAATCTAACCGTTACACACAATTTACCAAACTCGGTGGGACTGATTCAACAGACTCGGTCGGACCGATTTAGTAAACCTAGTGACCGTTAGGATTTTCGGTGGGACCGACATGCAACTCGGTAGGACCGATATGGTTAGGGTTAAGGCATAACGTAACATCGGTGAGACCGATTACACAAACTCGGTGAGACCGATTTTGGTAATAAGCTTTCCAGAGAGTTGGTCAGGTAAACTCGGTGGGACCGATTCGCTCATTTCGGTGAGACTGAAATGTTACGAAAGGGAAACAGGGAGTTTACATTGCAATCTCGGTGGGACCGATCGCTCACTTTGGTTAGACCGAGACGTTACGAAGGGAAACCGAGAGATTACAACCCCATCTCGGTGAGACCGAGATCCCTATCGGTAAGACCGATTTGCCTAGGGTTTGTGGCAGTGGCTATGACATTTGAACTCGGTGGCGCCGGATAGAAAGAATTGGTGGGACCGATTTTGACTTTGGTTTAGGTCATATGTGGATGTGAGAAAGTAGATGAGGGTATTTGGAGCATATCACTAAGCACATGAAGGAAGATGCTCATTAAACAACACCTCATCCCTCCTTGATAGTATTGGCTTTTCCTATAGACTTAATGTGATCTTGGATCACTAAAATGTAAAATGAAGAGTCTTGAGCTTTCGAGCTTGATCCAATCCTTTGTCCTTGATATTTTGAGGGATCCACTTTCATCATCCATGCCATGCCATTCATTGAGCTTTCCTAAAATAATAGTCTTGGAATAGCATTAGCTCAATGAGCTATATGTTGTTATGAATTACCAAAACCACCTAGGGATAGTTGCACTTTCAATCTCCCCTTCTTGGTAATTGATGACAACATATATATCAAAGCTTCGACAAATGATAATAAGATTGAAAAACATCGTCTCTTTGAGAAGTATGTGATAAGCAAGAGCTCCCCCTAAATTTGTGCATAGTTTAAAATTTGCTTTGGACTGCAAATGCACAAGGAATTAGGCTCATGGGTTACTCTTCCATGTCACATACATCTTGGTGGAGCGCTCAAAATAATAAAGATTGCATACATGCACTCATCACCAAGCAAAGTGAATGATCATATAAGGATAGGTAAGATAATATCATCTAACAAGCATAAGTGTAGCTTATGATCAAACACATGATCATCAATGTCTCACAGATAACAACATAGTATCTCAAGCAATCAAAAGCAAACAAAGTTTAACCACCAAAGCAAGAGAGAACAAAAGCAACACTCTCTCTCTCTCTCTCGAAGCCTATGATCTATACATTTTTCTCCCACTTTGGCAACAAGTTACCAAAAAGTTCATAGAAAATGCATAGTGCTAGATCGACTCTCAGGCTTGATCTTCAGGTGGTGGTGTAGAGATGGCTCCTTGGACGAAGGCTTCAGTTGATGTGGATGGAGCTGGAGGAGTTGGTGCTGGAGCTGGTTGCATTGGAGTTGTAGGAGCTGTAGCTGGTGTAGATGATGTGGCTCTGGTGTCTGTCACAGGCACTGCAGCTAACCTATGAGCTCTAGTCACTCTTGCAAATGCATCAGTGGTTGTCTTGCCCTTCCTCTCCTGCATGTCATCCTGGAGCTACTCCACAACTGACTGAATCTCAGTTACTTTGACATCTAGATCATAGAATTTTTGTTCCATGATTCTTTCCAGGCTCTCCTGGTTTTGAGTTAGGGTGGCCAACCCCTTCTCAATCCTCAGTGTTGATGCTATCAAGTAACCAAGCTGCTCCTGCTTGTTCTTCAAAAAGTACTCAGATGCCTCCTCTTGAGTTGGCATCTTGGCATCCTTCTCTCTCTTTGCTTTCTCATTCTTCTCTTGAGCTTGCACTGATGATGGTTCATTCTCATTCATTACAACTTGATTGTCCTCAAAGTCTGGATAGATAGCAAAATGTTCCTTATCCAGCAAGTATGTTCCTATGCCCATCTTTGAGTTAATCAACTCCTGAATCTATGGGGCATACCCATAACTTCTCTTCTGGTCTGCTACTGTCCTCTTAATGGTCTCAACAATGAGGCTCATGACCTTGAATTTTTGTGGCACATCAAACAAGTGCAGCAAGTTGATAGCATGCCCTGGCTCTAATCATGTTGTGGTCACCCGACTTGGGCAAAAGAGTGTCCCTTAGGATCCAGTTGATTGTTGGCAGCCCTGACAGAAGGAGGTGAACTGACCCAAACTTATGTGTCTCAACTGGAGCATCAGGAATTTCCTTGTACATATGAGCCATGGTATTGTGGTCCATCTTCTTCTTGGCATAGACATCCAAGTCATCTTCACTCTCCTTTGGGGCATTGATCAGACTGGCCCATTCCTCAATTGTTGACTGGTACCTTGTACCTTCAGACATCCAAACTATCCCGCCATCTGGACAGAAGTGTGCTATGGAGTAGAATTGCATAATGAGCTCATCATTCCACTTTGTGAGCTTCTGCCCAACAAAGTCTGCAACTCCACAAGCAACAAAACTGTCTTGCACTCCAGGATAGTGTTCCTCATTCCTTCATGTAGGTCCAGTCGACCCACCTCATATCACACACTATTGGTTTCTTGTCCAACAACACTGTCTCATAGAAGTCCTGCTGTTCCTTAGTGTGGAACCTGTAATCAACAGCAGTCCTTCTCCTGGTAGCATATGGATCTGACAGCCTCCACAATCTGAGTCCTACATCCTTTCTCAACTTCATGTTCTCAGCCACAGGATGAGCATCATTGTGGTCTGGAATCTTGGGCTTTAGCTTCCTCAAGACTTGTCCTTCATCATCTTCCTCATCAGCAACTTCAGGCACTGGGGTCTTGTTCTTCTCAGCAGCTGGAATACTCCTGGTATTCCTCTTTGGTGCAATCTTGGGCTTGGGGGCAGCTTTGGGTGCTTCCTTGGGCTTTGATGTTGCAACCCCTAACTTTATAGCATCACCCATTAGCTTTTGTGCCTTGGGTGCTAGTGCAGCAACCTCTTCTTCCTCTTCAGAGTCTCTCCTCATAGAGGGATTTCCAAGAACCTGGGCAGTAGTGGTTCTGGCTCTCTTCTTCTTCTTATCTTGACCAACAGCTTCATCTTCTGATTCAATGGTAAACTTCATAGTTTCTCAAGTGGGATCTTTCTTGGGTTTGGAAGTTGTGACTCTTCTTGCAGGTGCCTCTTTGGGATCACTCTTTTCAGGCACATGAGTTGATCCTCTGACCTTCAGCATAGGTGTCCTCTTGGCAGGAATCTTCCTATTGAGTCCAGGCTTTGTGTTCTTTGCTGAGGCATACTCCTTTTTGAGCACTACCTTCTTGGAAGTAGCCTCATCTTCTTTTGCCATATAATCCTCATCCTTAGATTCTGAGGTTCTCTTCTTCCTTGTCCTGGTGGAAGCTTTAGGCAAGTTGCTTGGGGTGCTCCTGCTGCCATAATCTGAAGTGCTAGAGGGACTAGTGCCCTCACTCATGTGATTGTGCTCTTCTGACTTGTTCTGATTATCATTTGGTCTGACATGCTGCAAATCACTGACTGCTGACCCTGTGAATAGTTATAGATGAGATAGAATGGATGAGCATCACAAAATGCAGAGATTTTTGCAAAAGAATGATTCAAAAACTCAGTTTTAGTTTTCCACAGAAAGCATTTCGGATCAACCGATTTTCAAACTCGGTGATGCCAAACCAGTTTTTGGAACCTAAACTGGTGAACTCGGTCGAACCGAGTCACAGTTCGGTGGCACCGAGACTGCTAGCGTTTCACAAAGTCCTAAAATTGGTCACACCGATTAGCAATTCTCGGTCAGACCGAGAGTTACTAGTGCAATGGCGTTAGCCAAATCGGTGGGACCGAGTTTTTCAACTCGGTGGGTCCGAGATGGTTTTGGCGGAAATCTAACCCTAAATTTTCAAGTCGCATCTAATCTAAGGATTGTATTGACTCGATAGGAGTGTTTCAATCGTGGCAAGAATCATAATGAACACAATGTGCTAGGAATTGGACGAGGATAGCACTATGATCGAGTCCATACCCTAGCTTGGCGATGAACTCGCTACAGCGGCAACGACGGGGGTGAATTCCGTTGACGTCGGTGGAGACCAGCGACAGGAGGCGGCTGGCGACGAGGAGACGATCCGGAGACCCTGGAGGCAGAGCGAGCTATGCGCGGGTGAAGAGGTTCGGAGAAATTTCCAAATTTTTGCCTGTGAGTATATATAGCCCGACCCTGTCGGTGTGACCGAGTGGAACAACTCGGTGGCACCGAGATGCATAACTGTATACAGTTACATCAACTCGATGTGACCGAAAAGTTCAAATCGGTTGCACCGAGATTGAAAACCTAGATCGACTTAGTGATCTCGGTAGGACCGAAATGGAGGAATCGGCCAGACCGAGAATCACAAAGAAGTTTTGGAAGTTTAAGTCTATGACGAATCGGGGACTCCGAGTGCTCCTCACACAGAGTGGTTCGAATCTGACTTGATCAAATTTTGTGATGTAGCATGAATAGAGTTTGAGACGAGAAAAGCATAGATAGCTAGAGAAGGTTCTTAGGCATTCTGGTCCATCCACTTGGCAAAAAGAAAAAGAACCCAAACAATCAAAGCACCAAGTGGATGTCCTCGAATGAGTAAAATATGCAACCAACATGCTCACACAATAGAATGGCAAATAAAATATGTGGCAAAGCATGCACAACCAATTCTAGCATCTATCAAACAATTGGCGATGACTAGGTCATCTATATATGAGTATATTGACTTAGGAGTCAAATGAGAACATTTGATCATAGGTCGTACTCATCGTTTAAGCTCAAGTGGGGTTACCACTTTTACATAATGCATTGATGTGTTTACACCATTAGAGTTGCTTTGACTCAATTCTTAGAGTTAATATCCCCCTAGATGTGAGATCCCCTTTTAGAGGGATGAACTAACCTTGGGTTTTGTCGATGAGGACTTCATGTAGGTGTTGAAGATGTGGGTGCTCAATGTTGATGTAGATCATTTGGAGCAATCCTTTGGAGTGAGTTGCACTTTTAACATACCTACATGGGTTAGTCCCACAAGGAACAAACAAGAATATCCATAGACATAGAGTGATGCACACACAAGATGATGTCCATGAAATCATTAGGTTACCTTGTCCCTTGCCTTACCAACATGAGGGTTTGTGACTCCTTGAACTAGTGCAAGATGTGGAAGTTGATTGCACTTGTCCTTTCCATAATGATATGAGTGAAGAATGTTGGTGGAGTCACCCTCAAAAACTCTCTAGTTCTTCTTCTTCAGGATCCACATCATCTTGATGGGAATCCTTGGAGTTATAGTTGTACTTGATGAAGTAGAACTTGACGTAGTCTTGGGAACCCACTTGACTAAGGCCTTAGGTGCTTCTTCAAATGCATCAATCTCCTCTTGAAGCTTGTCCTTGCCTTTGTTCTTGTGGTCTTGTGGTGGAAGATCATCTTGTGCTTGTGTTCCCTTGAAGGAAGTAGGATCATACTTCTCTTGTTGAGGAACAAACTTCGTCTAGGGGTATTGATCTTCTTCCCACTCAACTCCATTGGCATTGAACTTTCATTTTGAACCAACACCTTGATTCTTCCGGTGCCTTCCTTGCTTGCGTACAATTTCCTCGAATTGCTTACTCCCGGCAAGGCTCTTGTTTACACCTTTCTCTATAATTCCCTTCAATAAGCTATTTTCTTGCTCAAGTGTAACTTGGCTAAGAGAATCATTAGTGGAATCAAGAGAACTACTAGAAGCAACAATATTGGATTTGGCATTATTATTGTTACTACTAGAGGAAGGATCTTTCTTGTACTTGTTACTAGACTTGACTTGAGGCATGTAAGTAGATAAGAGTAAATGCTTGGCAATGTAAGAAGAACTTTTCTTACGGAGATCATCATTGATTTCCTTTAAGAACTCATACTCTTGCTCAAGATTGAGCTTTTCAAAGCATAACTTCTCATGAGCCCTTAAAAGTTCTTGATGATCTTCGAAGATAGTTTCATGAGCTAACTTAAGAGTGTTTAGTTCTTTAGTTAGAAGCTCAATCTTCTCCTTATCATTGTTATTCATTTTATTTTGTTTAGCATGATTAATTGATGTTTCATCATAGTATTCATCACTAGAGTTGTCAACAAGTAAATCATCATCACCTAGCAAGTCATCTTCATCACTATTGAAATCAACATACTCGGGATGTGTTACCTTTGGACCTTTGGCCATGAAGCATCTTCCAATTCCTTCATTTGGTGAATCAAATATGTCGTAGGAGTTGGTTGACACAAGTGCTAGACCGGCAACACCTTCATCTTGAGTATATTCGGAGTCGGAGTGATAGCTTCTCTCGGAGTGATTGTCGGAGTCGGAGCCGGATACCCATTCACCAACATGAGCTTGATGTCTTTGTTTTGTGTAGCTCCTTGATGACTTGTCCTTCCTTTCCGAATCCTTGCTTCTCCGTGAGGGTCTTCGGTCATAACGATCATCTCTACTCCTCCTCTCTCTTGGTGGTGATTCTTCTCTTTGGCTTCTTCTTTTTGGAGAATCTTCTCTTATTTTGTAGGGTGCCGTACACTCATTGGAATAGTGTCCGGGTCTCCCACAATTGTAGCAATTGCGCTCTCGACTAGAAGATCTTTTGTCATTGTAGGACCTTGACTTAGAGCTTCTTTCTTTGCTTCTACTCTTGTAGAATTTGTTGAAGTTCTTCATCATTAAGCTCAATTCTTCATTGAATGTTTGTTTCTCACTTGATGATGTGGGGGCTTCACATGAGGCTTTGTAAGCACCACTTGACTTGTTGTGAAGTTCCTCCTTATCCTTGAGTGACATCTCATGAGCAACAATTCTTCCAATGACTTCCGTTGGCTTGAGATCTTTGTAGTTTGGCATCATTTGGATCAATGTGCACACGGTATCATACTTTCCATCCAATGCTCTTAGGATCTTCTTGATGATGAATCTGTCGGTCATCTCTTCACTCCCAAAGCCGGCAATCTCATTTGTGATAAGATCAAGCCTAGAGTACATTTCAGCGACACCTTCACCATCCTTCATTTTGAACTTGTCAAGCTGACTTTGGAGCACATCCAACTTGGATTCCTTGACGGAGTCGGTACCTTCATGCATATCTATCAAAGTATCCCAAATTTCCTTTGCATTCTCAAGACGGCTGATTTTGTTGAATTCTTCGGGGCACAAGCCATTGAAGAGGATATCACAAGCTTGAGCGTTGTATTACAGCATCTTCAATTCTTCCGTGCTAGCTTCACGGTTTGGCTCTCTCCCACCAAATAATTCACCTTGCAAGCCAATACACACAATAGCCCAAACGGCGGGGTTATGTCCAAGAATATGCATTTTCATCTTATGCTTCCCACTAGCAAAATTAGTACCATCAAAGTAAGGACCTCTACGGTGATAATTTCCCTCGCTAGACGCCATACTCTCCTAGGTTGTGAAACCAAGGCTATGACCACCAAAAGCTATGGAAATCAAAGCAAATGGAGACCAAAGCTCTGATACCACTTGTAGGACCTTGAAGTATGTCTAGAGGGGGGGTGTGATTAGACTACTTGACCAATTAAAAACTTAACCTTTTCCCAATTTTAGAGTTTGGCAGATTTTAGCTATCTTTGGACAAGTCAAGCAATCATCACACAATTCAAGAAAGCATGCAAAGAGTATATGAGGAGCCAAAATTAAAGCATGCAAGTTGCAAGAAAGTAAAGGGAAGGGTTTGGAGGATTCAAACGCAATTGGAGACACATATGTTTTTGTTGTGGTTCCGATTGGTGGTGCTATCATACATCCACGTTGATGGAGACTTCAACCCACGAAGGGTAACAGTTGCGCGAGTCCACGGAGGGCTCCACCCACGAAGGGTCCACGAAGAAGCAACCTTGTCTATCCCACCATGGTCGTCGCCCACAAAGGACTTGCCTCACTAGCGGTAGATCTTCACGAAGTAGGCGATCTCCTTGCCCTTACAAACTCCTTGCTTCAACTCCACAATCTTGTCGGAGGCTCCCAAGTGACACCTAGCCAATCTAGGAGACACCACTCTCCAAGAAGTAACAAATGGTGCATTGATGATGAACTCCTTGCTCTTGTGCTTCAAATGATAGTCTCCCCAACACTCAACTCTCTCTCATCGGATTTGGATCTGGTGGAAAGAAGATTTGAGTGGAAAGCAACTTGGGGAAGGCTAGAGATCAAGATTCATATGGTAGGAATGGAATATCTTGGCCTCAACACATGAGTAGGTGGTTCTCTCTCAGAAATGGTAAGTTGGAAGTGTAGGTTTGTTCTGATGGCTCTCTCCACGAATGAAGAGGAGGTGGAGGGGTAAATATAGCCTCCACACAAAATATAACCATTACACACAATTTACCAAACTCGGTGGGACCGATTCAACAGACTCGGTCGGACCGATTTAGTAAACCTAGTGACCGTTAGGATTTTCGGTGGGACCGACATGCAACTCGATAGGACCGGTATGGTTAGGGTTAGGGCATAACGTAATCTCGGTGAGACCGAATACACAAACTCGGTGAGACCGATTTTGGTAATAAGCTTTCCAGAGAGTTGGTCAGGTAAACTCGGTGGGACCGATTCGCTCATTTCGGTGAGACCGAAATGTTACGAAAGGGAAACAGGGAGTTTACATTGCTATCTCGGTGGGACCGATCGCTCACTTCGGTTAGACCGAAACGTTACGAAGGGAAACAGAGAGATTACAACCCCATCTCGGTGAGACCGAGATCCCTATCGGTAAGACCAATTTGCCTAGGGTTTGTGGCAGTGGCTATGACATTTGAACTCGGAGGCGCCGGATAGAAAGAATCAGTGGGACCGATTTTGACTTTGGGTTTAGGTAATATGTGGATGTGAGAAAGTAGTTGAGGGTATTTGGAGCATATCACTAAGCGCATGGAGCAAGAGGCTCATTAAACAACACCTCATCCCTCCTTGATAGTATTGGCTTTTCCTATAGACTCAATGTGATCTTGGATCACTAAAATCTAAAATGAAGAGTCTTGAGCTTTTGAGCTTGAGCCAATCCTTTGTCCTTGATATTTTGAGGGATCCACTTTCATCATCCATGCCATGCCATTCATTGAGCTTTCGTGAAATAATAGTCTTGGAATAGCATTAGCTCCATGAGCTATATGTTTTTATGAATTACCAAAACCACCTAGGGATAGTTGCACTTTCAAGCTCCTCGACCCAGTGCATGTCCGATTCTGTCAAGGATCGCACTAATCTGGGTTTGATGCCGCTCGTGATGAGACCATTTGCACGTTCGACCTGGCCGTTTGTTTGGGGATGGTAGACAGAGGCGTAATCAACCTTAATGCCCATGTTGCCGCACCAAGTTTTCACTTCATCGGCTATGAAGTTTGAGCCATTGTCAGTGCTGATGCTGTGGGGGACACCGTAACGGTGTACAATCCCTGATATGAAGTCTATCACTGGTCCGGATTCGGCCGTTTTAACTGGTTTGGCTTCTATCCATTTGGTGAACTTGTCCGCCATGACCAATAAGTATTTTTTCTTATGGCTTCCCACTTTAAGAGGTCCGACCATATCCAGCCCCCAGAACGCGAAGGGCCAAGTTATGGGGATTGTTTGGAGAGCGGTAGGGGGCATATGGCTCTAATTACCGAAGAGCTGGCAACCGATGCAATGTTGGACAAGGTCTTGTGCATCTATCTGTGAGCAGGTCTTGATCAGCTTGGAGTTGCTGCTGTTTCTTTTTTAGGCTCCTCGCAGTGGCCATAAGCCGACGCTTGAAGCGTTCCTTCTCGATGGGGTCCTCAGGCACGCCAAACTCGTCGTCGCTGAGGCTAATCTCGTCTTCGGAGGGGGCATGTAGTTGTCCTCCTACGGATATCCGTTCGTCGCCTGTTCGTCTGGGCTGACCTGCTCATCTTCCTGCTCGAATGCGGGCTGATCAGGGTTTCATTCCTCTTCGACACCATCCTGATTGTTTTCGTCTCCTAGGCCGGTATTGCTGTGGCGGGTCTTGGAGCGGCGCCGACAACGCCCATGCTTTCCTTTTCTCCCTGAGGGGTTATCCTCCGTTGCCTCATCGCCATTGGTTTCCTTTGGAGTGTCCACCATATATATATCGTATGAGGAGGTGGCTGTCCACCTCCCTGTGAGCGGTGGTTCATGTACTTCTCCTGCATCGTCGTCCATACTATCGATGTCTTCAGAGTCGAAGTCAAGCACGTCGGTTAGATCATCGACCGTGGCAATGAATTGGGTGGTGGGTGGGTAGCAAATTCCCTCGTCGCCTGCTTCCCACTCGAGCCGGACATAGTTCAGCATGTCGCCAAAGGGCGAGTGCTGGAAGATATCTACAACGGTAAACTCCATTACCGGAGCCTAACCAGGCTTGGCGGGCTCAGGTCGCGCGGACTGGAACCTACAACCGGATACGAGTCCGGGGGTCCGGAGTCACAGGATTCCTTGGAAGTGAGGCCTATGCTTTGCTCTACCGCCGATGAGTGTGCGGCCTGCGGGGCGAGGTCCATCCACCCGTCCTTGAGCCATGCAGTCTGCTCTAGATTTAGGTCTGGGACTACTGCAGGGGTAATATCCTGAGCATTGTCCGACAGCAGGTCTAAGCCGTGCTCATCGTGACTGCCCGGCGATCCTAGCATAGGCCCGACTTCGTCGAAGATCAAGTCTACGCGGATATCGGCCGTGTAGTTCAGGTTTCCGAACCTGACCTGGTGGCCAGGGGCATAGCTGTCGATCTGCTCCAGATGGCCAAGCGAATTGGCCCGAAGTGCGAAGCCGCCGAACACGAAGATCTGTCCAGGGAGAAAAGTCTCGCCCTGGACCGTGTTGTCGATGATTGAAGGTGCCATCAAGCTTTGCAGCGCCGACACAGAGGAACTCTCAATGAAACCACCAATGTCGGTGTCAAAACTGGCGGATCTCGGGTAGGGGGTCCCGATCTGTGCGTCTTAGGCTGATGGTAACAGGAAGCAAGGGACACAATGTTTACCCAGGTTCGGGCCCTCTCGATGGAGGTAAAACCCTACTTCCTACTTGATTAATATTGGCGATATGAGTAGTACAAGAGTAGATCTACCACGAGATCGTAGAGGCTAAACCCTAGAAGCTAGCCTATGATGATTATGATTGTAATTGTGATCGGCCTTCTAAGGACCAACCTCTCCGGTTTATATAGACACCGAAGAGGGCTAGGGTTTACATGGAGTCGGTAACAAGGAAGGAAATATAATATCCGGATCGCTAAGCTTGTCTTCCACGCAAAGGAGAGTCCCATCCGGACATGGGACGGTTTCTTGAGTCTTGTATCTTCACGCTCCAAGAATCCGGACGAAGTATAGAGTCAGGCTGTCCGGATACCCCCTAATCCAGGACTCCCTCAGTAGCCCCTCAACCAGGCTTCAATGACGATGAGTCCGGCGCGCAGTCTTGTCTTCGGCATTGCAAGGCGGGTTCCTTCTCCGAATACACCAAAGTAATTATCTAATACTTAAACCATGTCCGGATCCGCAGAATGATCTTCACATACCACCATAGAGAGAATGATATTTCACAAATGCAATCCGCTGACAACTTTTTTAGACAATGTGACATGTCATTACGATTAGGTCATTATTTGAACCGTTTTCCCACAACCAGCCACAGCGCATATTGCGAGGCGGTTTCCTTGACACGTCTTGTGAAAGCAGAGATCATGTCCCCTTATCACGGGATTCTCATCAATACCGGTATGGGTAATCCCACCGCGCCATCAATCGTGATGTTTGGGAAGTAAGCGATTCTCAACGGGCAAGTGGGGAGGCGCACCGCTTTCGTCGCCTCTATATAGGGATAAGAGTTCCCCATTTCTACCCACGCCTTCTTCCTCCTTTGCCCACTCTTGCCCCCTCGAGCTCCAGCACCCTAGCCCAAGTCTTCTCCGCACAGCTAAACATGTCCGGAGCTAGAGGCAAGTGGGTGGCTTCCACCGTGAAAGAGAAGCATATAGCAAATCTTCGGGCGGCCGGATATTTGGCCGCAAACATCGCGCACCGGCTACCGGACAAAGGGCAGGCCATTCCAACCCCGGAACCTTACGAGAGGGTCGTGTTTTTCGCCCAGTTCGTCCGTGGACTCATGTTCTACTACGGGCTAGATTTCCATGATCTAGCCCCAAATTTCGTCCTCAACATCTCGGCGTTCATCGTCATATGTGAGGCCTTCCTCCGCATCAAGCCTCACTTCGGCCTGTGGCTGCAAATATTCTGCGTGAAGCCGAAGATCATGAGCGGCCAGCAAGCGGAGTGCGGAGGGGACATGGTGGGAAAGATGCCTAACGTCACCTGGCTTGACGGCTCCTTTACGGAGACCGTGAAAGGGTGGCAGTCGTGGTGGTTCTACATCACCGAGCCGCGTGGTGCCAACTGGGCAGCAACCCCCGAGTTCTGATCCGGAACCCCCATGCGGCTCACCTCCTGGGAAAAGAAGGGTCTGGCCTGGGGCGAACCTACAGAGCTGACCGGACTCCAAAACTGTATCAAGAGCATGAAGGACAAGAACATCAAGCTTGTCAACGTGATCCAGGTCATGCTTGTCCGCCAGATTCTTCCGTGCCAAAGACGGGCATTCAATCTGTGGGAGTTCATCCCGACCGAACACCAGACGCTTCGAAAGCTCTACGACATGACGCACAAAGGCGCATGGAAGGTGTTGTTCAAGGCCTCCGAAGTACCTCCCCCGACATCCGAGGACCGCGTACTTCATGCCGCGCGCCCCCCCCCCCCATCCGGTGAGTTTTCTTACTACCACCGGATTCGGTTCTTCCCAATATATTCATGGGGGAGTCTTAAGTAGTTGTGCATATTTAAACAGGACTGTGTGGAGACAGTGGAGCAGATTGACTGTCTAGCTCTGCTGCTAGAAGGCCCAGCTGATGCTCTCCTGACGGATATGCTAGTCCCGGCGCCCTACAAGGCACCGGAGAAGAAGGCGGAAAAGAAGGCCCCGGGGACCAGGAAGGGTCTACGGCTTAAGGTCGTACCGGAAGCCTCGTCCGAAGACGACGAGGCACACTCCTCCCCTGAAGGGGAGGAAGAAGAAGAAGGGGCCACCCCGTCGGGAGAGGATGAGGGGCCTGAGAAGGCGGACCAGGGGGCCGGGAAAGGCCCCCGGCACAAGGCCGTCATACCCTCGTCGTCTGATGACGATGAGGCAGATTCCTCCCGTGAAGGCGGGGGGAAGCAAGAAGAAACTCTACCTCCCCGCACAGGGGAGGAGAAAAAGAGGAAAGCCGCCCCGGAGGAGGAGGCTGGGACGTCCAAGAAGGGAAAGGTGTCCCTTCCGGACTACTCCTCCACGGCCGCCCATAGCGAGGAGGGGTGGCTGCCCAGGGGGAAGCCCCTAGCGCGATCGTAAGTATCCGCACTCTATCATGATTTTACTTCATAGTCTTTTTATAATGCCGAACATATATGCAGTCCGGCCAGGGTTCATCCCGAGGTATCGTGTTTGGATGGGTCCCTGAGCGATTCAGCTATGAATCGCTCGCGACGGCCACTACTCCTCAGCCCGCGGATGACACGGAGGTGTTGTACCAAAGGCTCCTAGAGCGGGGGGAGGTGGCTCTGGAGACGCCCCAAGGCGGAATTCCAGATGTTGGACATGCGGGGTTCAAGATCCCCGCGGATCGTGTCGATGAGAGCCGCAGTAGGCCGGGCTCTCAGTCGAACACTATTCCGGAACCTCGAACGGTTCCGGACTTAGGCGGGCAGCCCCTCGTTAGGGAGGGCGAGCCGTCCGTGCCGAGGACTTCCGTTACGCTCGAGGCGTCGGATTATCTGTTGGAAGCGCTTCACGGCGCTTCCATGGATGAAGAGCACCGTACTCTGATGAGTGCGGTGATTCAGAAGGTTTTGTCCGCCAAGAGCGGACTAACCGAAGCTTGCACTAGCCTCCTAACAAGCTTTGAGGTAAGTAATAAAAATGTGTGAAATTACCACCCGATAGGTAGTAGCCCCTGATACTCTGTTTGGTGTTAGGAAAGAAAAGCCAAACTGAGGGTCAATCATAATCCACAGGAGTCTAATAATAAGTGTGTATGTCAATAAGCAGGCTGTGCTGCTTGTCGCTGCTGTTCGCACAGCCGAGGTCGCCGGACTAAAGTGGGACCTGGAGCAGGCGCTTGGGAACTCGACCTCACGAAGAGGCAGCTCGAAGAGAACAAAGGTGAGTGGTTCCCCACTCTCATGTAATGAAGGATAGATAAAATTGGTTATTCTAACGACGAAGCCTCGTGACTGTGTAACAGGGGCCACCACCGAAGTGGCGTCTCTGAAGAAAGCATTGTCCGAGGCCGAGGACAAGGCGGCTCTGGAGCGCAAAGAGCGCGAGAAGCAAGATGCTAGGGTACGCGAGGTACAGCAAGAGCTCTAGGATCTCGGTAAAAAGTTCGAGTCGATGGAGCATGATCTGAAGATGAAAGAGTCCGAGCTTGCGAAGGCCCTTGTGAGTATGAAAGACGTCAAGGCCGAAGTTGAGAAGGCACAGCAAGAAATACATGCGGCCAAGAAGATAGCGGCCGGTAAGACATTCTTTATGCAAAGCAAACATGTGGAGGAGGCGTTTCTTTTACCTACCCGAATTCGAAGCTCTCCAGGGGCATTCGCCGATCTGCCACGCAGCGTCTCAAACGCTGCGGAGTTCTACCGTGCCGAGGATGGGAGCTCCACGGAGAAGCTGTTCTGGTCCCAATATGCTGGGGCCGAATACCAAATGCCTCTGAGTGACCAACTGAAGCAGTTAGTCGAAGTGGCTATGAAAGATTTCATAGTCCGGATATGGCCTGGTGAGCCCCTGCCCACTAGCTACTTCGGCTTGATTAAGCGGATGGTGAATGCATGGCCGCGGCTTGAAGTTATCAAGCAATCCGTTTGCATTGAGGGTGCCTACCGGGCCTTTGCCCGCGCGAAGGTGCATTGGGGCAAGCTGGATGCGGAGAAGCTGGTGAAGGACGGGCCGCCGGAGGGCAAGACGCATCGCTATCCCGAGAAGTATTATGATGGCGTTATGAAGGGCGCTCGTCTTGTGGCTGATGAATGTACCAAGGACAATATATTTGACTAAATGTACCTCTGTCGCTGTTGTAATGTAAAGACGAAGTTAATTGTGCTATGTAGCATTGTTTGATTTAAAATATTACCTTCTGTGCGGCTGTTTATAGAATTCTAAAAGTAGGCTAGTCGTCGGCTTCTGCCCCCACGTAACTAGTACCGGGGTGTTCCTGGAAAAACTCGGATACTCTTTACCCAAATTTTTGGTCCCTTAAGTTGGTATCTGGCGCTGTGAACAAGGCAATCGGACTATGCGGCTTTATAACTTTCACTTAGCCATAGAAGTCTATAATTTTAAATTTCGGTGAAGCCCCTAGAATTCGGAGGCCGAATTGGGGCGCTATATACGCCTAAATCGGACGAGGCCGATTCATCGCCTAAAGCAGAAAAAATCTTTAAGGACTTTAAGACCTCTCGAACAGCGACCAGCTCTCGCCGCATCATGTCGGTCAGTTTTCGGCTTTCACTACTGAGGTGCTCGTCCGGAAGAACCGGGACACAATCGCAGTAGTTCTCCCTGCACTACCTTAGCCGATATAACAGAACATAAGGTACCAAAACAAGGGAGCCGGGCAAACCCAACTATGGACCCAAGACGTGATTCGGAGCTGATGCATATAGTGCTATAAGTTCGGGGTGCCGCACTGATGAAAGTGTTCGGACTTGCTTTGCCGTATTATGAGGCGCCATATAAAGCCCCTGGCAAACTAATCGTACCAAGGTGTACGGATGCAATATTAAATAAATATTTGCAAGAAAAATGAGCAAATAAGAATAATAAGATGACGCTATATATATTATCTCCCATTGATAAATAATACATTTAAGCGTATGTTTACAATGGTAGCATTTAAGCAGAAGTAAATATTACTATTTAACATGTCCTATCCAAGGGCAGGCTGCATGTAGTTATATAAAACAGGTATGACGATCGTGAACAGATTCCACCTGGGTATTTCCTTTTGTGCGCAAAGCCTGTTGCCTCCTTGGTTTTCTCTCCTATGTAAGTCCGACAATCCGGCTCTTCTGAAGAGGCTGCTCTAAAGCAATGTCCTGAAAAATAAAAAGGATGGGTTATGAAGGTATGTAGCGCTTATACCGCACTGTTGACTGAGTCATTGCTGCACCTCCGCCTCTGCCCATGGTATTTTGAGTGTGTAATTGTGTACGTGTGGCACGAATGCTACTTTGATGGGGCTTGAGCGGAGGCCGGATTGCTAGTCGCGCTCCTAGCATGCCTGATGATCCTGCTGCGGGGTGCTCCGGAGTCGCTTGATGGTGCTCGAAGTTGTTGTTGCCGGATTGGTTTGTCGGAGGAGGCCGCATTGTAGTTCCACCGCGAGGGATGCACTATGCTCTTCTGTTTGGAGAGAGCGGTCCATGTTTCCGTTGACTGTTATGACCCCGCGCGGTCCTGGCATCTTGAGCTTGAGGTATGCGTAATGTGGTACCGCATTGAATCTGGCGAATGCGGTTCGTCCCTGCGGAATGGGACGATATCGAAGATTAACTCTTCGCTTTGGAAGTTATCTGGAGATCCGAAGACCACTTCCAATGTTATAGAGCCCGTACAATGGGCCTCTACTCCAGGAATGACACCTTTAAAGGTTGCTTTTGTGGGATTGATCCTTGAAGGGTCGATGCCCATTTTGCGCACTGTGTCCTAATAAAGCAGGTTCAGGCTGCTACCGCCATCCATAAGGACTCGCGTGAGGTGGAATCCGTTGATGATTGGGTCTAGGACCAATGCGGCGGAGCCGCCGTGACGGATGCTAGTAGGGTGGTCCCTACGATCAAAGGTGATCAGACAAGCTGACCATGGGATGAATTTGGGGGCGACTGGCTCCATCGCATAGACGTCCCGTAGTGCTCGCTTCCATTCCCGCTTGGGGATGTGAGTGGCGTAGATCATGTTGACCGTTTTCACCTGGGGGGGATTTCTTTTGTCCCCCCGTGTTCGGACGCCGGGGCTCTTCGTCATCGTCGCTGTGCAGCCCCTTGTCCTTGTTTTCGGCGTTTATTTTGCTGGCCTGTTTGAACACCCAGCAGTCTCTATTGTTGTTGTTGGCTGGCTTGTCTGGGGTGCCATGAATTTGGCACGAGCGCTCCAGTATGTGGTCCAGACTGGATGGTCCTTGATTGTTTCTTTTGAGCGGCTTCTTCCGCTGACGGGACTTGGATCCGCTGAATCCGGTGTTGACTGCTGTGTCTTCAGTGTTGTCGCCATTGTTCTCTTGCTTATGTTTGTTGCGTCGTGGCTTGCCGTTATTGTCGCGAACATCCGAAGTGCCAGAATGTGGCATAGTGCTGTTGTGAGCCAACCAGCTGTCCTCGCCCGCACAAAAGCGGGTCATTAGTGTTTAGAGAGCTGCCATGGACTTGGGTTTTTCCTGGCCGAGGTGTCGGGCGAGCCACTCATAGAGGATATTATGCTTAAAAGCCACCAAGGCTTTGGCGTCTGGACAACCGACTATTTGGTTCTTTTTAGTTAGGAACCAAGTCTAGAATTTCTTGGCTGACTCTTCGGGCTGTTGAGTAATGTGGCTCAAGTCATCGGCGTCCGGTGGTCGCACATATGTGCCCTGGAAGTTGTCGAGGAATGCGTCTTCCAGATTTTCCCAACTGCCAATGGAATTTGCGGGCAGGCTTTTTAGCCAGTGTCGGGCGGGTCCTTTGAGCTTAAGGGGAAGAAACTTGACGGCGTGTAGATCGTCTCCGCGGGCCATGTGAATGTGGAGAAGGAAATCTTCGATCCATACTGCAGGGTCTGTTGTGCCATCATAGGATTCGATGTTTACAGGTTTGAACCCTTCTGGGAATTCATGATCCATTACTTCGTCAGTGAAGCAGAGGGGGTGCGCGGCGCCTCTGTGCCGAGCTATCTAGCTACTCAGTTCGAATTGATCTGGGTGGCTGTGTTCGGCCTGGACGGACTTGTTGAAAATGTATCCGGTGTGACGGTCATCGTCGCCTGCTAGGGCGCACCCCCGCGATCCGTAGATCGTTCTTGGCTGTCCTGCTTTGTTTTCCAGTATATCTTGTAGGTCTTGCCTGTTGCCCCGGGCCGTAGTGTATTGGCGTGGGGGTGTGGGCTGATATGCCGTTTTATCCCGGCCACGAGGTGGCCGGTCAGCCGTGTGGCGCTCGAGTCCATATTCCTGGGCTGCCAGGACTTCAGTCCATCTATTTGTGAGCAGGTCTTGATCAGCTTGGAGTTGTTGCTGTTTCTTTTTCAGGCTCCTCACAGTAGCCATAAGCCGATGCTTGAAGCGTTCCTGCTCGACGGGGTCCTTAGGCATGCCGAACTCATCGTCGCCGAGGCTAATCTTGTCTTCGGAGGGGGGCATGTAGTTGTCCTCCTCCGGATATCCGTCCGTTGCCTATTCGTCTGGGCTAACCTGCTCATCTTCCTGCTCGGCCTGCTTGAAGGCGGGCTGATCAGGGTTGTATTCCTCTTCGGCACCATCCGGATTGTTTTCGTCTCCTGGGCCGGTATTACTGTGGTGGGGCTTGGAGCGGCGCCAACGACGCCCATGCTTTGATTTTCTCCCTGAGGGGTTATCCTCCGTTGCCTCATCGCCATTGGTTTCCTTCGGAATGTCCACCATATATATATATATATATATATATATATATATATATATATATATCGTATGAGGAGGTGGCTGTCCACTGCCCTGTGAGCGGTGGTTCATGTACTTCTCCTGCATCGTCGTCCATACCGTCGATGTCTTCGAAGTCGAAGTCAAGCACGTAGGTTAGATCATCGACCGTGGCAATGAAGTGGGTGGTGGGTGGGCAGCGAATTCCCTCATCGCCTGCTTCCCACTCGAGCCGGACATAGTTCGGCCAAGAGCCTCCTGACAAAGAGAGAGACTTTAATGAGTTTAGCATGTCGCCAAAGGGCGAGTGCAGGAAGATATCCGCAGTGGTAAACTCCATTACCGGAGCCCAACCAGGCTTGGCAGGCTCAGGAGCGCACGAACTGGAACCTACAACCAGATACGAGTCCGGGGGTTCGGAGTCACAGGCTTCCTTGGAAGTGAGGCCTATGATTGGCTCTACTGCAGATGAGTGTGCGGCCTGCAGGGCGAGGTCGATCCACCCGTGCTTGAGCCACGCAGTCTGCTCTAGATTTAGGTCCGGGACTACTGCAGGGGTAATATCCTGAGCATTGTCCGACAGCAGGTCTAAGCCGTGCTCATCATGACTGCCCGACGTTCCTGGCACAGGCCCGACTCCGTCAAAGATCAAGTCTCCGCGGATATCGTCCGTGTAGTTCATGTTTCCGAACCTGACCTGCTGGCCAGGGGCGTAGCTGTCGATCTGCTCTAGATGGCCAAGCGAATTGGCCCGCAGTGCGAAGCCGCCGAACACGAAGAGCTGTCCGGGGAGAAAAGTCTCACCCTGGACCGTGTTGTTGACGATTGAAGGCGCCATCAAGCTTTGCAGCGCCGACACAGAGGAACTCTCAATGAAAGCACCAATGTCGGTGTCAAAACTGGCGGATCTCGGGTAGGGGGTCCCGATCTGTGCGTCTTCGGCTGATTGTAACAGGAAGCAAGGGACACGATGTTTACCCAGGTTCGGGCCCTCTCGATGGAGGTAAAACCCTACTTCCTGCTTGATTAATATTGACGATATGAGTAGTACAAGAGTAGATCTACCACGAGATTGTAGAGGCTAAACCCTAGAAGCTAGCCTATGATGATTATGATTGTAATTGTGATCGGCCTTCTAAGGACCAACCTCTCCGGTTTATATAAACACCGGAGAGGGCTAGGGTTTACATGGAGTCGGTTACAAGGAAGGAAATATAATATATGGATCGCCAAGCTTGTCTTCCATGCAAAGGAGAGTCCCATCCGGACACGGGACGAAATTTTGAGTCTTGTGTCTTCACGATCCAATAATCCGGACAAAGTATGGAGTCCGACTTTCCGGATACTCCCTAATCCAGGACTCCCTCACTCGCCGAGTCCGGCATGGATTTCAGCCAAGAGCTGCCGCCCTTGCTCTTCAGAGATGCATCTTTGGAGCACTCCGGTGGCACTTTTCTTATAGAGTTCTCCCTCATGGACTTGTAGGCCTTGGAACGCCGCACAATACAACGTGCTTCATTTTGGTCCTCGGGGAGCTCCTGCCTATTTAGGTAAGCAAAGAAAGGCTCGGTCCACGGGGTGATTACATCCATGATTTCGTGGGCCGAAGGTGTTATTTCGGTGGCGAAGCCCCCGATTACGTCAGATGGTTCGGAATCTGGGGTTGTATTCGGAGCCGGACTGGCGTTGCAGGACTCCCCTTCCCATACCACGGATGGCTTGAACAGCCTTTCCAAGAATATATTAGGTGGGACAGGGTCGCGTTTAGCGCCGATGCAGGCGAGGATATCCGCCGCTTGATTGTTTTCTCGAGCAACATGGTGGAATTCGAGCCCCTCGAACCGAGCTGACATTTTGAGGAGGAAATTACGGTAGGCCGCCATTTTCGGATCCTTAGCATCAAAATCTCTGTTTATTGTGATATTGTGAGGTTTGAGTCCCGCACACTTCTAGGCGTTGAATGCCCATAGACACTGCCATCCGAAGGCCATGCAACAGAGCCTCGTATTTGGCTGCGTTGTTGGAGTCTGTGTATAATATTTGGAGTACATATTGGACCGTGTCTCCGGTGGGGATGTCAGGACTACACCCGCTCCCAATCCGGCCAGCATTTTAGAGTTGTCGAAGTGCATGATCCAATTGGAGTACGCGCCGTACTCTTTAGGGAGTTCGACTTCTGTCCATTCAGCGACAAAGTCAGCCAATACTTGCGACTTAATGGCGCCGTGGTTTGTATGTTATGTCGAACGGAAAGAGCTCCATAACCCATTTAGCAATCCGTCCTGTGGCGTCGCGGTTGTTTATTATGTCGTTGAGTGGCACTTCGGAGGCCACCGTAATCGAACGCTCTTGAAAGTAGTGTCGTAGCTTCCAGGATGCCATGAAGACCGCGTATGCTATCTTTTGATAGTGTGGGCATCGGGATTTGCATGGATTGAGGACAGTGGACACGTAATATACCTGCTTTTGGAGTGGGAACTTGTATCCGTCTGCTTCTCGTTCGACGACGAGCACTTCGCTCACAACCTGATGTGTTGCAGCTATGCATAATAGCATAGGTTCGCTAGTATTTGGCGCGGTTAGGACTGGATTGCTGGCCAATAGGGTCTTTATTTCCTCTAGTCCGGCCACGGCTACATCCGTCCACACGAAGTGTTCGGTGCATCGAAGAAGGCGGTAAAGAGGTAGTGCCTTTTCTCCTAATCGGGAGATAAAGCGGCTTAAGGCAGCCACGCATCCAGCTAGTTTCTGGATATGCTTGAGGTCTGTTGGGATAGCCAACTGCGACAGAGCTCGGATTTTTGCCGGATTTGCTTTGATTCCTCTATTGGAAATGATGAAGCCGAGCAACTTCCCGGAGGGTATGCTGAAGACACATTTTTCCGGGTTGAGCTTGATGTCGTATGTTTGGAGGTTGTCGAACGTAAGTCTCAAGTCATCTATTAAGGTTTCGACGTGTCTTGTTTTTATGACCACGTCGTCCACGTATGCCTCCACTGTTTTGCTGATTTGCTTCTCCAGGCATGTTTGAATCATGCGTTGATAGGTTTCGCCAGCATTTTTGAGCCCGAAAGGCATAGTGTTGAAGCAGAAAGGACCATTTGTGTTATGAAGGCCATTGCGGCTTGGTCGAACTCCGCCATCTTTATTTGATGGTATCTGGAGTATTTGTCGAGAAAACATAGTGAGTCGTGTCCTGCGGTGGCGTCGATGATTTGGTCGATGCGAGGGAGGGGGAAGGGATCCTTGGGGCAAGCCTTGTTGAGGTCTTTGAAATTGACACATAGGTGCCAGGATTTGTCCTTCTTTGGTACCATTACCAGATTTGCCAGCCAATCCATATGCTTTATATCTCTGATGAATCCGGCCTCAAGTAGCTTGGCTAGCTCTTCTCCCATGGCTTGCCATTTAGGCTCTAAGAAGCACCTAAGAGTCTATTTGACTGGCTTGCGAGGCTATGTTCAGCCAGCCTGCGTAGGATGCCCGGCATGTCTGAAGGATGCTAGGCGAAAATGTCCCAATTCTCACGTAGAAAATCTCGTAGTGCAGCATCCATTGTGGGGCTCGACTGTGTCCCGATGGAAGCTGTCTTTGTGGGGTCTGTTGGATGGACTTGGAATTTGACTATCTCGTCCGCAGGATTGAATGAGGTGGACTTGGGTCGTTTGTCGAGTATCATGTCGTCTTTGTCCACTGTGGCGCATAGCGTTGTTAGTTCTTCGGCCGCTAGGGCTTTGGATAACGCTTCCAGGGCTAGTGCGGCGGTTTTATTTTCGGCACGGAGGGCGACGTCCGGATCACTGGCTAGAGTGATGATTTCATTGGGTCCGGGCATTTTGAGCTTCATGTACCCGTAATGTGGTATAGCTTGAAAGCTCGTGAATGCGTCCCACCCTAAAAGGGCGTGGTATCTGCTGCTGAACGGGGCCACTTAGAACGTGATTTCTTCGGACCTGTAATTCTCCGGCGTGCCGAATACCACATCCAGATTGATTTCTCCCGCACACCATGCCTCCCGACAAGGGTTGATTCCCCTGAAGGTTGTGCTGCTTTGCTCAATGCGACTTTTATCAATTTCCATCTTGTTGAGGGTTTCTTCATAGATCAGGTTCAATCCGCTTCCGCCGTCCATGAGTACTTTAGTGAGCCGAAAGCCGTCCACGATTGGGCTAAGGACCAAAGCGGCTGGTGCCCGGACTGTTTGGAATTGAGGTTCATCACTGGCACTGAAGGTTATAGCAGTGTCACTCCATGGATTTATTTTTGCCACGTGGAAGATGTCAGCGAAACTTTGATGAGCTCGCTTGCGGCTATTATTTGAGGCGAAAGTCTCAAAGACTGTCAGTACTGCATTCTTGTTTTCGGCGGGAAGTCAGCGAAGTGCACTATGTCACGGCGACTTATAGCATTGAGGATCCCTTTGTTCGTGCAATTTTTGCAGAAAAGTGAGATTGCGTCCTCCTCGCGATAGTCCTTGACCCTGTTTATCACAAGGAGCAATCTGGCCCAGTAGCGATGTACTGTCTCTTGGGGCTCTTGCCTGAGATGGGAAAGACGGCATAAGGCTGGGTGGGTGGGTGTAGTAAGTCTGGATTCTGACCCGATTTGACATCCAGGGGCAGAGGAGCTTCTGGGCTTGACAGCTTGGACTCTGGGATGTTGGCCAATTTTTATGGCCCCTTACCCGATTCTAAGTCCGGGGTCTGGGTCATGTCCTCCCGCGAGCGGGTATCCGGCCCAGAGAGCTCGGTAATCCGGACATAGTTCGTCCTCAAAGTAGAGGGTTAATCCATGTGTGGCTCTTCCACTACCGCTATCTCATGGGTGACCGGTGAGGATTTGATATCCCTTTGGTCGGGTTTAAACCCAATCCGACCATAGTCTGTAGCGACTCCTAGAGCGGCGATGCGATCCAAGAGCTCATTAAGGGAGGAGAGCTCCATTGGATCCATCTGTTCGGCGAGTTCCAAATTGACGTGGAGGCCGTTTTTGATGACCCGAGAGGTCATCGTTGGTGCGGCAGCTAATCGAGCGGTCATGACGAAGCCGCCTAGTCGGAGAGTTTGGCCTACCACCAGGGCTCCCCCAGAAGTGATGTTGCCCTTGACAACGAGACGAGCCATCGAGCCTTGCAGCGACGACACAGAGGAACTCTCAATGAAAGCACCAATGTCGGTGTCAAAACCGGAGGATCTTGGGTAGGGGGTCCCGATCTGTGTGTCTAAGGCTAATGGTAAGAGGAGGCAGGGGACACGATGTTTTACCCAGGTTCAGGCCCTCTCGATGGAGGTAAAACCCTACTTCCTGCTTGATTGATCTTGATGATATGAGTATTACAAGAGTTGATCTACCACGAGATCGTAGAGGCTAAACCCTAGGAGCTAGCCTGTGATTCTGATTATTCTTGACCTACGGACTAAACCCTCCAGCTTTTATAGACACCGGAGCGGGCTAGGGTTATACAGAGTCGCTTACAAAGAAGGAGATCTAACATCCGGATTGCCAAGCTTGTCTTCCACGCAAAGGAGAGTCCCATCCGGACATGGAACGAAGTCTTGAGTCTTGTATCTTCACGGTCCAACAGTCCGGCCAAAGTATATAGTCCGGCTGTATGGATACCCCCTTATCCAGGACTCCCTCAATGGGGTCATCCAACAACAACAACAATAAGAAGAAGGACTAAATTAGGCAGACTGTATATATCTCTGTTTATCCTGTCAATCTCATCGCATACAGTTAGTAATATGTTTTCGACAAAGATCTTCTACATTATTGCCCACAGGTTGGTTAGTTGAACTGTGTGCCCTGACGAACACACAATTCACAAAAAGATACCGTATGGGCTATCTATAATGATCGCACACAATTTTGATTACCGACCTGTTTGCCGGGTATCACACACATCTTGTTATGCTGAATCGTTTGTGTTCACCTCAATCATCACAAACGGTTCATCAGAGTGAACTGTATGCCATATATCGCACACACTTTGATATGGCCGCACATTTTTGTTGTTCTTCCTCATCACAAACGGTTCTGCCGAATCAACTGTATGTCCTGCATCGCACACACAACTAAAATCTGACCCATGTTTCATGCATCCGTCATCACAAATGTTTTGGACATTTTTGACGGTTCTCTGACACCACCTTTTGCGATTCTTGCATCACACACAGTTTCTCGATGGGTCTCTGATCGTAGTGTCGTGTTAGCAGCATCCTGCAGTACTGTATCCTCAAATAGAATCATTAAACAAGCAAACATATGCAAACAATGCAAACATAACAACAATTTGTCTAAACAAAACAGTCTGTAAAGAGTACAATAGGATCCATACTTATTCAACTTAAAAAATTCTGAAAATTTAACACACGGTAGAAAATTTATAAGTGCTTATTGTGTAAAAATCTTAAACATTTTATCAAATTCTGACTTTTCTCAGGAATTTTTGCAACAACGACAAACTTTCTGTTTTGAAACAACAACCCATATACTTGCAAAATAAGCATGGTAAAGGCTATCCTTGCCATTTTTGTTGAAAATAGAGATGCAAAACATTATTGTAAATAACAGCAAGAAAATAATAACAAAATAAAATGATCCTCCAAGCAAAACACATATCATAAGACGAATGAAAACATAGTTGCAAGTGAGGTTACTGATAATGTTGGAGATGAAAGAGCGGATGCCTTCCGGGGCATTCACAAGCTTAGTTTGTTGGATCTTCCTTGAATATTAACTTGGGGTGCCTTGGGAATCCCCAAGCTTAGGGTCTTATCACTCCTTATTCTCCTCATATCGATATTTCACCCAAACCTTGAAAACTTCAATCACATAAAACTTAACAGAACTTTGTGAGATAGGTTAGTATGATAAAGAGCAAACCATTTCACTTTGGTACTGTGAAAGACAAGATTCATAATTGTTTCCATACAATGCCCACTGTAGCCTATCATTTTCACAATTTATATTGAGCAATATAAGCCATAGAAACTAGAATACAAGCAAACTATGCATGGAAAACAGAATCTATCAAAGACAGGACAGTCTGTAGTAATCTGTACTCCAACCATACTTCTGCTACTCCAAATATTCTGAAAAATTAGGAAAATGTAGATAATTTGTATATCTATCACCTGTAAATATTTCAGATCAAAATCAGGTTCCTGTGAATTTTCAAATTTCCTCGACTGAGCACAAAAGTTTCTATTTTTGCACAGAATCAAGTCAACTATCATCCACACTATCCCAAAGGCTTTACTTGGTACTTTATTGAAACAAAAGCAGTAAAACATGATTACTACAGTAGCATAATCATGTTAACACACTAAAAATAGTAGGTAAAAGTGTTGGGTTGTATCCCAACAAGTGATTTTCTTTAATGCCTTTTAGCTAGGAATGATGAGTTCGATGATGCTCGCATAAAAGTTAAGGATTAAAACATAACAAGAGCATCATAAATCATAAGTTCATCTCTCATAATAATTTTTAGTAGCATCATGAATAGATTCATCCATGTAACCATCACATAATGCATTCTTTTCATGATCCAAAAGCATAGAAGATTTATTACTCTTTATGGCATACATGTCATCATAATAATCATCATAGATAGCAACATTATTGTCATAGTCAATTGAAACCTCTTCCAAAATAGTGGATGTATCACTAAATAAAGTCATGACCTCTCCAAATCCACTTTCATAAATATTGTAATAAGATTCGACACCCTCCAAAACAGTGGGATCACTACTACCTAGAGTTGACACTATTCCAAACCCACTTTCATCATTGTAATCATTATAAATAGGAGGCATGCTATCATCATAATAAATTTTCTTATCGAAAGTAGAAGGAACAAAAGTATCATATTCATTATGCAAAGCATCCCCAAGATTAGGACAAGTATTATTTTCAGCAAATAAATCTTCATACATTTCATACTTATCAAACATAGCATCCCCAAGCTTGTGGCTTTGCATATCATCATAATCATTCTTATCAATAGCATGAATGGCACCAATAGTATAGTAAACATTATTATCATATTCTTCCAAGCAAGTGCCAAAAATATTTTCAAGATCATAAGAGACATCATTGTCTTCCCAATCATAACCATCACAACAAGAAGTAGGCATCAAAGAATCATACTCAATTTCATCATCCTCCGTCAACATATTTGATTCACTTTCATGAGGCACAATGGTGATAGGAGCAATATTACTTGGGAGAGTTACCTTTTTACCACTAACTTTTCTTCTTTTCTTTTTCTTCTTCACCACCTCACATGTGGGCTTAATCAATTTTTTTGAGCTTCTTGTTGAAGAGATTGATTGGATAGGAAGCTCCTCCTCATTACCTGATTTATCATAATAAACACTAGGAGGGTATTGGGAAATATTTTCCCTTTCACTAGTACTCTCTTAATACTCTATTTGTTTTCTTATCTTTATATAGTTGGCAATATAAGGATTCTCAATGCAATTTACCACACAAAACATATAAATTTCCTCTAGATCAAAATCAAGAAATCTATTGAGATTAAATTTTGGAATACCATTAGTTATACGTTTCATTTCTTCATACCCCAAAAGAAGACTAAGCTTTTTATGATGCTCAAGGGTAATCAAGTTATCACAAATTTTGGACCTGATTTGGTCATGAAACAATTTGCATTGGAGATTTAAATGACCATGTTCATTGCAAAGTTCACAAGGATGGCGAAAAAAAAATATTTCAGCACAATCATCTAGCCTCTCTTGCAACTTTTTCGTTTCTAAATATTTATGCTTCTTACAAAATCTATCTTCCCTTTTTGGTGTGTGTTTGCACTTGCAATTCACTCCGCAAAGATTGACATTCTTATAGGAGACATGGTTATCATGACTAATGCAATCATCATTAACATCATGGATATTCAAAGAATTCATACTAGCAATATTGCAATCATGCCCATCATCCAACGTTTTCATGCCATAAATTTTGTTGAATTCTTTTTCTAGCAATTGAGCACAATTATCGGAATCCTTATTCTCAAGATAGACATCATAAAGATAAAGAACAACCTGAGGTATCCCAATCTCCATTTTTTGTAATTTTCTTTTTATAAACCAAACTAGCGAAAAACAAGAAACTAAAAGATTCGATTGCAAAATCTAAATATACACCTTCAAGGACTCACCTCCCGGGCAACGGCGCCAGAAAAGAGCTTGATGTCTACTACACAACTTGTTCTTCTAGACTTGTGTTGGGCCTCCAAGTGCAGAGTTTTCTAGGACAGTAGCAATTTTCCCTCAAGTGGATGACCAAAGGTTTATCAATCCGTGGGAGGCGTAGGATGAAGATGGTCTCTCTCAAACAACCCTGCAGCCAAATAATAAAAAGTCTCTTGTGTCCCCAACACACAAAATACAATGGTAATTTTTATAGGTGCACTAGTTCGGTGAAGAGATGGTAATAAAAGCGTAGTGATGATAGTAGATATTAATTTTTGTGTTAGGAACATGAAAAACAGCAAGGTAGCAAGTAACAAAAGTGATCACAAACGGTATTGCAATCCTTGAAAATGAAGCCTAGGGTTCGTACTTTCGCTAGTGCAATCTCTCACCAGTGCTAATATAATTGGATCACATAACCACCCCTCAACGTGCGATGAAGAATCACTCTAAAGTTCCTAGTGGAGAACATAAGAAGAAATCGTTTGTAGGGTACCAAGCCACCTCGAAGCTATTCTTTCCGTTGATCTATCCAAGAGTTCATACTAAAATAACACCAAATAATTTCAGATTCATAATACTCAGTCCAACACAAAGAACCTCAAAGAGTGCCCCAAGATTTCTACCGGAGAAACAAAGACAAGAACATGCATCAACCCCTCTGCGTAGATTACCCCAATGTCACCTCGAGAATCCACAAGTTGAGTACCAAAACATATATCAAGTGAATCAAAATAATACCCCATTTTTACCACGGGTATTCATATGCAAGACATATGTCAAGTGTCCTCAAATACAAGAAAGTATTCAATCCGATAAATGAAATCTCATAGGGAAAACTCAATTCATCACAACAAGATAAAGAGGGGAAAACACCATATGATCCAACTATATTAACAAAGCCCGCGATACATCAAGATCTTGACATCTCAAGAACACGAGAGAGAGAGAGAGAGAGATTAAACACGTAACTACTGGTACATGCCCTCAGCCCCGAGGGTAGACTACTCCCTCCTCGTCATGGTGGCCGCTAGGATGATGAAGATAGCCACCGGTGATGATTCCCCACTCCGGCAGGGTGTCGGAACATGGTCTAGATTGGTTTATTGTGGCTACAAAGGCTTACGATGGTGGAACTTCTAATCCAGGGTCTCCGCGCTGGTTTTTGGAATATTTGGTGATTTATAGGGCGAAGAGGGGGTGTGGGAGGCCACAGAGGTTTGCACAACCCACCAGGGCGCGCCTGGGGGATTGAGGCACCCCCCAGGTGCTGCTCGGGCCCATTGCATGTCTTCTGGTCCATAAAAAATCCACAAAAAGTTTCGCAGTGTTTGGACTCCATTTGATATTGATTTACCGCGATGTAAAAAACAAGCAAAAAACAGCAACTAGCACTGGGTCAATAGGTTAGTCCCAAAAAATGATATAAAGCTACAGGCGCTGGCACTGATTTACCGCGATGTAAAACATCCAAGAATGATAATATAACAGAATGAATACTTCATAAATTGTAGATACGTTGGAGACGTATCAACGGCCCGAAAGAGCCTGTCGGGCGAGCTGTGATGTGACATTGAGCGGCGCATTTAATGCACTCTGTCAGCCTGCAGAGCTAGGTACGATAGCATTGTTTGCTATCTAATCAGTGCATAATGACTGATTTGCCACTGTGGTGACCCCTTTATCTATAAAAGGAGGCCCATGGCAACCATAGAAAGGATTCAGACACTTGTACACTCATACGGGCGTAGTCGTTCTCGTCCCAAGGCAACCTTGTCGGGCAAGAGCATTGCACTTTTCCACTACCATCCACCATAAATACACCAAAGCAGGTGCCAGTGCAACAGACCCTGGGTATGTTGACCTGACTGTGCACAGGCACGGGAACAAGATTATGACATCAAGCCATACTAGAGAACAAGAGACTAAGATCTTCGAAGGACCAGCATAAGAACAAGAGGAACAAGGTCAAGCCAGTGGAGCAAGGCACCGTCAGGAGAAAAGCCTCCCTTGCCGGGCAAACAGGCTTGGCAAGGGCAGAGCCACCCCTGGAAGAAAGCGACAAAGTCGTCCCGGCAGGGCCTGCTGGGACTCACTGAGGCAAGAAACAACTCTTCACCCACTTCCCCACGACCCAAGTCATGGATCAGTGCGGTGTCAAGATGCAAAGTGATTAAGTGGAAACCATTCGCCACATGGCAACCTCTTTCTACAGGAAAACCTACAGACGACACTCGTCCCGCGACGTGCCGAACAAGCAGGCGTGGAGCTGGAAAAACAAGCCCAACAAGGCTTGCGGGGCAAGCAATGATGTGACGTTGAGCGGCGCATTTAATGCACCCTGTCAGCCTATAGAGTTACGTGTGATATCACTGTTTTTTATCTTATCAGTGCATAATGACTGATTTGCCATTGTGGTGACCCCTTAACCTATAAAAGGAGGCCCATGGTGACCCTAAAAGGGGTTCGCGAGGCTGGAAAGTTAGACACCCATACATGCGTAGCCACTGCCGCCCCTGCCGGGCAAGTGCTCTATGCTCCACCACCATTCTTCCACAATCAATCCACCAAAGCAAGAGTGGGTTCTTACGCCTCTTGGAGGCATGAACTTGGGTAAAATTTCTCGTGTGATCCCTGCCACGCTCCCCCACGCTCCTCTGCTCTTTGTCCAACGCAACATCCCCATGACAAACTAGCAAGGGACCCTTGGTCCCATAGGTGGTTGTGGTTTTCCGCGACATCTTTGGCGTGCTAGGTAGGGGGATCATTTGCGCGAACCTGAAAGCGTGTGTAGCGTGTCATCTTCATCACCATCTTCATCTTCGACGGCGCCATCAGCCATGGCGCCCAAGAAGAAGTCTGGTCTTTCAGCTCCACCATCCACAGGCTCCGCCCCCGCAGCTGCCAACTCTATGGGAGGTGCGAAGGCACGTGAGGATGTCGATTCCACTTAGGATGTGGTCGGAGCAGGCGACACCGTCACAATTTCCCCTGCAGCTGAAGTAGAAGTAGGAGGCACCGGAGGAGAGCGACATCAGCAACACCCCGATAGCCATGCTCCACGAGGTATGGGTGAAGGGGCTACTCCATCCACACTCCCTCCTCTCTCCGGCATGCACAGCCGCAGTGATGGCGCTCGGTTTGGGGCGAACCGTCGCCCTTCGGCCACCCCTGTCACGGGAACGACTGCTACGCGTGCACCTTCCCTTGGGCGAGTCGACCAAGCCGCTGCGCCCAACGGAGCCGCTGGCCCTCAAGCGCCTTCGCCGCGCCACCATGCCATCCAGGTGGCCGCTCCGCAATAGCGGGGGCGCAGCGCTGTCGCTATTGGCACCATCAGAAGCCAAGCGACGGTGCGATCTGCGTCATCATCACCCATGGCGAGCATGGCTACGGAGGCAATGGAGCGGGCTCAGCTGCTACTCAGGTTCCCGCCAGCAGCTGAGTAGATGGACGAGTGCCGTGCCACCATCCAGAGCCTGCTCAGTTTCACCGAGGCTGGGGGCTCACAGCGAGTCAGCCCGCCATGGCCTTCCCAAGCGACGGTAATGGCTCGTGTTGCTGGTCAACGGAAGGGGCCACCCTCATGGTGCAGTCCCCGCAACGGCCACCATCACGAGCTCGACAGCATCAAGAAGCTGGTGACGTCTCGATGGCCTCCTCTGACCCTCGAGCGCATCCAGATCAACGGCAAGCCTCAGAGGGCAGGTAGAGAGAAGACGCGCACATTGTCGCTGAGCAACGTCGCACATAGTGGATAAGTGTGCTCGGATGGAGGAAGGGAGGAAGTTACATGGAGAGGAGGATTGCATCCATATTGATTCAGAAGATGATGATGAATCCACCAGTCAGAAGAAGAGCAAGAAGCGCAATAAAAGGTGCAAGAATAAGGCAGTGATGACTGTTGAAGGATCGGGCATGCCTAGTATCGACAAGACCGCCAAGGCTGATGTCCTCGGCAAGGAAGCTTCCATGTGCGATGATTGCCGGGAAGCTCCGGCTGCCGAGAAGGCCGGGAAGGGCGATGGACCGTACTGCAAGATCCATTGGACCAAGGGCCACGACCTTCAAGAGTGTTATTAGGTTGAGCAGCTTGTCAAGAGGCAAAGAGTTGAGTACGAGAAGCATGATAAGGAAAAAGGTCAGAATGCCGCTGGTGGCAAGGGTCGAGGTGGTGAAGAAAATCGCCCTGACAAACCCTTTCAGAACAAAGGAAAACCCGCCAGAGGTCAAAGAAGGAAGTTTGTGATGATGAGAGTGATGGAGGGGATGAGGAGGAAACCAGTGAGCAAGAGTTTCAGATGGCCACTCATGCCTTGTGCATTGATGCGTGTGCATCCTTGCATTCCTCTCACCGCCAACTCAAGCGGTGGGAGCATGAGGTCAATGTCGTTGAACTAGCACTAGAGGCCTGGAAACAACTCAAATGGTCATGCACGCCCATCATCTTTGACAAAGAGGATCATCCTGACCGTACCACTGCGTTAGGATGCTTGCTATTGTTGGTCTCTCCAACAATTCGCAACCTCAAGGTCACGAAGATATTGGTGGACGGTGGGGCTGGGATGAATCTGATTTCCCTAAAGGTTATCAGTAGGCTTCAGATAGCAGAAGAGGAGCTAGAGGTCACCAGCACGTTTCAAGGAGTTAATCCAGGCAGGAGTCATCCTAAGGTAAAGATCATGTTGCTCATGACATTTGATCGTGTTTGATGTGGTTGACCTCCCCTTGCCGTACAATGGGATCCTTGGACGACTAGCCCTAGCCAAATTCATGGCGGCATCCCACTATGTCTACAATACCTTGAAGATGCCTGGGCCACTTGGAGTCATCTCCATCCCATTGGATGAGAAGGACGCTATCATTCGTGTGGACAAGATGCACCAGGATGCGGTCCTGGTAGAGGCAACAGCAGCAGTTCCCGCCAAGGAAAGCAGAGGAAAAAAATAAGGATAGCAAGGACGTTGGCAAAGAATCCGGGAAGCGTGCCTCTTCGGAGTGTGCTGCACCTGTTGATGATTTTCCAGAGAGTTCCAACATCAAAGGACCAAGATTGTTGCTCCACAAGTGAAGAAGGTCCTGGCAGTGCTGGTTGGCGTTGATGGTACCTTTACCATCAGCGCCACCCTCGATGACAAATAGGAAAGCGCACTCATTGCCTTCCTGCGAGCGAATATCAATGTGTTTGCCTGGCAACCATATGATATCCTTGGTGTTGCCAGGGAGGTAATCGAGCAGCACCTTGCTGTCTGCCCACACGCCAGACCTATCAAGCAGAAAGTCTGGAAGCGGGCCTTGGAGAGGTAGCAGTTTATTGCAGAAGAGATCAAGAAGCTTGAGGCAGCTGGTTTGTTCAGAGGAGTGCTACATCCCACTTGGCTAGCAAATCCAGTGGTAGTTCGGAAGGCTAATGGGAAATGGAGGCTTTGCATAGATTTCACATATCTCAATAAGGCTTGCCCGATGGACCCATTTCCCTTGCGGTGCATCGATCAGATTGTGGATTCCACTCCAAGTTGTGACTTGCTCTCCTTCCTGGATGCATATTCCGGATATCACCAGATATTCATGTCCAAGGAAGACAAAGAGAAGACCTCGTTCATCACCCCATGTGGTACGACTGTTTTATTCGCATGCCATTCAGATTAAAGAGTGTTGGGTCTACTTTTGCAAGGGCAGACCAGATTGGTTTCGAGCCACAACTGCGTAGAAACATTGAAGCCTATATGACATTGTGGTCAATACCAAGGACAGAGCAACTCTTATCTAGGATTTGGAGGAGACATTTGCAAATCTGCACAAGATCAACTTGAAGCTCAACCCAGAGAAGTGTGTGTTTGGCATTCCCTCCGGCAAGCTACTTGTGTTCTTTGTGTCCCATCAGGGGATCGAAGCCAATCCCGACAAGATCAAAGCCATCGAGCATATCCAAGCACCAAGGATGGTAAAGGATGTGAGGCGTCTAATGTTAAGCAGAATCATCTCTAAGTCTGCCGAGCATGCCCTATCGTTCTTCAAAATCTTGAAGAAGGCAGGACCCATGTAGTGGACCCCAGAAGCAGATGCAGCCCTGCAAGAATTGAATGCCTACTTATCACTCCCAAACCACAGGAGCCGTTGCTGCTGTGCTTAGTGGCAACCTTAGTGCGGCCTTAGTGGCGCGGCGGGAAGCGGACGAGGAAGAGAATGAGCAAGGACCGGCAGAGTCAGATAAGGATCAGGACAAAAGTGAGCGTGGCAGTGATGGCAACCCCAAGGACACGGCAAGGAAGAAAGTGGTATAGATCCTAGTGTACTTCGTTAGTTCCCTATTACAGGGGGCTCGATCGAGGTACTCTGGCGTGCAAAAATTGATCTTTGGTCTCACATGGCCTTAAGGAAACTGTGCCAGTACTTTTAAGCCCATGAGATTACGGTTGTCACTCGCTTCCCGTTGCAAAGGATACTCCGAAACCCTGAGGCTACTAGCAAAATAGTGGAGTGCGCTTTGGAGTTTCCTAGTTTTGGTCTGAAGTTTGAGAGCACATCAACAATTAAGAGCAGGGCGTTGGCAGAGATTATTGCAGAATGGATGCCAATCGCTGATGAGGAAGTGATAGAAACAGTTATGCCCGACAAGGAGGCACCCCAAAATGGATCATGTATTTCTATGGTGCCTTTTCCATGCAAGGTGCAGGGGCTGGCATGCTTCTTGTCGCACCCTCCGGGGAGCACTTGAAGTATGCCGTCCAAATGCATTTTGCCCGGGAAGAGGCAACCAACAATACAAAAGAGTTTGATGGGCTCCTTGCCAGGCTTAGGATTGTCGCAGAATTGGGAATCAAGAAGCTGCTCATTCGAGGAGATTCACAGCTTTTGGTGAGGCAATTCAACAAGGATTATCCATGTCCATTAATGGAGGCATGCGTTGAGGAAGTGAGAAGATTTGAGGAGCACTTTGATGGATTGCAAACAGAGCATGTACTCCATGCAAAAAATAGCATAGCTGATCATCTCTCAAAGTGTATTGCGCAAAAGCTTCATGTGGAACCAGGAACTTTTGTTCTCCATCTTACTCAGACCTCTGTATCCCCAGCAACAATGTCCCGGAAGAGGAGAAAGATGGACTCCGGTAAGCCTCTCCCGGTAGAGCCTTGTGCTCCTAGCAGGGACCCTGCCGGAAACTCACAACTTGCTGGCCCGCACCCTCCTGCCTGGACCACGGTCCCCGCAGATGAGGAGTGTGCCTCCACAATTGAGGAGGTGCCGCTAGTCCTTGTTGCCGAGCCCCAGGCTCCAACTTGGGCAAGGCACATAGTCCACTTTCTCCAAACCGGAGAACTCCCCAATGACCAAGATGAGGCTAAAAGAGTAGCCCGGAGGGTCAGTATGTACCAGTTTGTCAATGACACTCTGTACAGAAGGAGGCCCAACAGTGTGAAATTGAAGTACATCAGCCGGGAAGAAGGAAAGGAACTGCTGGCTGAGATACACAGAGGCATGTGTGGCTCACACATTGGATCAAGGGCATTAGTTGGGAAAGCATTCCGTCAAGGATCCTATTAGCCCACAGCCCTCCAAGATGCGGTTGAGCTAGTCACAAAATGTGAAACCTGCCATTTCCATTCCAAGAATATCCACTTGCCTGCCCAAGCTCTTCAGACAATACCTTTATCATGGACATTTCCGGTTTGGGGGCTCGATATTCTCGGCCCTTTCCCCGAGCAATCGGGGGCTTAGAATTCTTGTTCGTTGCCATCGAGAATTTTACAAAGTGGCCGGAAGTGACTCCCGTGAGAAAGGTGACTGCTCAATCAGCTATCAAGTTCTTGAAAGAATTGGTGTGTCGCTTTGGAGTTCCAGCAAGGATCATTAGCAATAACGGCACCCAGTTCACGAGTCGTGCCTTCATGCAATATGTTCGCACCCTTAGAAGCAAGTTCTCATTTGCCTTTGTCGCACACCCCACAAGCAATGTGCAAGCTGAGAGTGCGAACGCTGAAGTGCTCTAGGGACTCAAAACAAGAACCTTTGATACGCTGCGGAAGCATGGCAGGTGGTGGATCGATGAGCTGCCGGTAGTCCATAGGTCCCTCAGAATGACACCAAATCGAGCTACTAGGCAGACTTCCTTTTCCCTGGTCTATGGGGCAGAAGTAGTTATCCCCACGGAACTCATTTACGGGTCACCTCGAGTGCTTGCCTACGATGAAGTAGCGCAAGATCAGCACTGGCGTGACGACGTTGTGCTACTCGAGGAGAACCGTCTCTTGGCTGCGATGTACGTTGCACGGTATCAGCAAGCCCTGCGTCACTATCATAGCCGCGGGGTTCATGCCCGGTGTTTTGAGGAAGGCGACCTTCTCCTTAGGCCCGTTTAGTCGGCCAAGGGTACAAACAAGTTGACGCGAGAAGGCCCATACCGGGTAGTATGAGTCACCAGATCTGGTGCAGTCCATCTGGAGACCGGAGATGGCATTTAATTGCAAAACTCATGGAATATTGAGCATCTCCACAAGTTCTACCTGTAAGGCGCGGCTGCCGGGCCCTGCCCGGCAGCCACCCATTTGTACAGGCCTTGCCTCAGTTGCATGTAACCCCTTGTACAAAGCCAGGGCGAGGACCCTGTGCACCAGAGAAATAAACAAAGCACTGGGGGCCCCGACCAAGTTGCTTGCATGCATGAGCATTCCAAGAGCATTTGCATAAGCATTTCATGAGCATCTGCATATGCATATAGATAGATCACATCCTGCATCATTCTCATATGCATAAAGTTGCACGTTCCTACCGTGAACTTGGCTTCTACAAGGAGATGAGAAGATGGACAAGCACTGCGATCCCCAGCAAGCCAAATAGATAAGTTCTACCACTTGTCCATAAGTGTTCTGTAAGCTAAAACTTGTGCATGAGAAAGCTTCGCCACTCTTCAAATCTTAGGTGCTCCCACCTTTGGCTAGAACTTTGCTTCAGCCTAGGTGGTCGCAGTGGCCTTTGCTGAGAAAGAGTTGGCGGGGGCTGATCCCTTTATTTTTTGCCTGGTAGAGTCCGGTCCCCGGCAACAAAAAAGAAAAAGGGTACTGGTAGGATAGCCTGCCGGGCAAAACTTGTTTATTTAACTAAAGAGGCATCCCACCTCTGCATGGACATACACATGCACGAGTTCCCGGCAAGGCTCATTTTGTTCATTAATATCCTGATCGTACAAGTACAAGATTTACAGAACACATACATGGACTCGAGATATTACATTATTTGAATTAAAATTTGGCAAGTTTATACAGATTTAAGATTGAAATGAAGATAAGTGCCCCGTAATCCCCTCTCTTTTCCCATTCCTCACAGGAACGGCAGGTGAAGGCAAAGAGGGCAAAAGGAGGCGCCGGCGAACGCGTCGATGGAGAGCAAGGCTGAGGCGACCCAACAACCACCGCCACCAGGGCCAGCAGGGCACGGCAGGGCTAACAGAGCTACAGCCCGACAGGAAGCCTACCGGGGTCCAACTGGGAGACCACTCACTACTAGAAAAATGGCTGCTAGTGGCGCACCTGTTTTCGTGCGCCATTAGTATCTGGTATACTAATGGCGCACCACATAGAAGTGCGCCATTAGTAACAATATTTTTTCAAAAAAAAAATTCAGAATTTTTTTTCAATTTTTTTTTGTTTTTTCCTTAATCTCAATTCACTATGGCTTAATCTCGGGTCAATATGCTTAATCTCAGGTCAAATCGCAGTCCGTGGTCAAACTTCCCGAAAGGTTACCCATCCTCACACTACTCCAGCCCAAGCACGCTTAACTTCAAAGTTCTATCCAACCCCAGCAACAGCTCACTTCACAGGCACTTGTTGACATATCTAGCATATCAATCCTATTATACCTTGTTGACGTCTAGGACTTTGTTCATGTTCATGACTATGATGAAATTTTGAAAAATATTTCAAACTTCCCGGTCGTATTACGTATCATTTTTTGAAGAAAATTTCAAAAAAAAATTCAAAACCAATTTTTTTTCTGTTACTAGTGGCGCACCACATCCACGGTGCGCCACTAGTAAGTTTGAATTATTTTGAATTTTTTTGCCTCTAGATCTTGAAAGCCCCGTAACTTTTTTCTGTTAGGTTTTTGGGGATTTTGAAAATGTTTAACGGGGTTCCCCCAATTAAATTTGGATGTAACTTTTCGAGTAGATGATTTTTCATATAAAAAACTTTTTCATCCGAGTTCGTATGCAAAAGTTATGCCCATTTTACAAATTTCCAGAGAGATTTTGCAAATAAAGTCAAAATTCATATTTGTAAATTTTCCCAACAACTAGACCACATATCACATGGGAAACTTATTTTCTTTTATTTTTTTGACCTTTGCATCATTTTCTTTTATTTTTTTTAAAATTGAAAAGGCGATCCAGAGGGGGGGGGGTGCATTCGGTGTTGGGGCAAGTTAGTAATGGCGCACCGTGGGGTGGTGCGCCATTACTAGTTAAACTAGTAATGGCGCACAACACCCACGGTGCTCCATTACTAGTTCTGAAAAAAAAACTTGATATTTTTTTGAATTTTTTTTGAAAAAAATTAGTACTGGCGGACCAGTGGACAGTGCGCCATTACTAGTTAAAACTAGTAATGGCGCACCGAGACATGGTGCGCCATTAGTAACAAATATTTTTTTATTTATTTTTTACTTTTTTTTTCAAAACTACTAATGGCGCACGGCGGATGTGGTGCGCCATTACTATGTCAACTAGTAATGGTGCACTATACAACGGTGCGCCATTAGTAACAAATTTTTTTTATGTTTTTTTTTCAAAACTACTAATGGCGCACCAGGCACCAGGTGCGCCATTAGTAATATATTACTAATGGTGCACCGAGACATGGTGCACCATTAGAATATAGTAATGGCGCACCACATGACAGGTGCGCCATTCCATCTATAGCCCTTTTTATAGTAGTGACTGGAGGAGGACAGGAGACACCACTCCAACCTCTGCATCCAACTCCCCAGCAAATCACCCTGCCGGGGAGGAGATGCAGGTGCATATGATGGTGCTGCCACCTGATGAAGGCGGTGCGGGCGATGTTCAACCGAGTCAAAGTCAACGCCCTCCTGCTCACTGCCGTCATCATCGCCGCCACTGTCCTCCCCATCACTCTCGGCTAGGGAGGATCTTTCATCGTCGGTGGAGCTCTCCACGCAGCACCCTAAGAGAATTCCCGAGCACCCGAAGATTTTGACGGAGAGCAGGACGCTCTCCATTAATGTAAACTGGAGAATGTGCCCCTCCGACAAGCTATGGGCACGGGCAAAGGTCTTCCAAACATGGCGGAGATACATGACATGAGGAGCAGGGAAGTCGACATCAACCCACTTGCCGCCGTTCCCACATCCCCTCATGTGCAACCTCAGAGCGTGTGGAGGATAAAGCTCCATTTCCCGTGCAAATGGAGTACGAAGACGGAGGTGCGCACGGAGGCTTGAACAGCCTAAATACGAACTCCCGAGGCTGATCTCTAACGTGGCCTTCCATCAGGGAAGGAGCCACTGGCGCGCGGCTAGAGCGCCGCCCCGTCCTCCTGTCCCTCGAGCACTGCGGCGACCATGGCTTCGCCCCCTCCCTCCGCCTCTCACGAACGGTTCCGGCGCCACGGGATCAAGAGGAGGGGGAATGCGCTGTCGAGCAGAAGCCCTCATCGCCTTCACTAGAGTACCACCACGCCCTCGTCCTCTCGCCATGGCGAGCGAAGGAAGACTACAGGGAAAGGAGAAGAAGCAGAGGCGTAGGGGATCAGGACCAACCCGCTGCTCCAACCAACGACGCCTGATTTCCCACCATGGCCCTCACACCCTTGCTCTTTGCATACACCACCTACTCCTCCTAATGCATGGAGTACACGTGTCGGATGCGCCCGAAGCATGGAGGCAAGTGGGGTGGCAGTTTTCACCCCATGATCATGGGTTGCGAGCGCCATGCAGGCCACAATCTGAGTTTTTCCATAACATTGCGTGCGACGCGCGGGAAAACCGGAAACTAGCCAGGACTCAAGATTAATTAAGAAGCAAAGAAGGCACCAAAGGGACCAGCCTCTTCAACGCCCCTGCCTGTGCACTTATTAGGGCCTACCCAGATGATGTCCGGCAGCATGATCGGGGTAGGTCCTGGGGCTTCTGTCGGCACAGCAAACCGTGGGAATGTTGACCTAACTGTGCACAGGCACAGGAACAAGATTATGCAATCAAGCCATGCCAGAGAACAAGACACCAAGATCTTCGAAGGACCAGCATACAGAACAACAGGATCAAGACCAAGCAAGAGGAGCAAGGCACCGTCAAGAGAAAAGCCTCCCTTGCCAGGCAAACATGCTTGGAAAGGGCAGAGCCATCCCCGGAAGAAAGCGACGAAGGCATCCCAGTAGGGCCTGCCGGAACTCATGGAGGCAAGAAACACCTCATCACCAACTTCCCCACAACCCACGTCGTCGATCAGTGCGGCTTAAATCCGCAAAGTAATTAAGTGGCAACCATTCGCCACATGGCAGCCCCTTTCTACAGGAAAACCTACAAACGACACCCGTCCCGCGACATGTCGAACAAGCAGGCGTGGAGCTGGCAAAACAAGCCCGGCAAGGCTTGTCGGGCGAGCAACAATGTGGAGCGGCGCATTTAATGCGCCCTGTCAGCCTGCAGAGTTAAGTATGATAGCACTGTTTGCTATCTTATCAGTGAATAATGACTGATTTGCCATTGTGGTGACACCTTAACCTATCAAAGGAGGCCCATGGCGACCGTAGAAGGGGTTCGTGAGGCTGGAAAGATAGAAACCCATACGCGCGTAGCCACTACCACCCCTACCGGGCAAGTGTACTACACTCCACCACCATTCTTCCACCATCAATCCACCAAAGCAGGAGTAGGGTCTTATGCCTCGCGGTGGGCAGAACCTGGGTAAAATATCTTGTGTGATCCCTACCGCGCTCCCCAACTCTCCTCTGCTCTTTGTGCAATGCGACATCCCCCCTGCCGAACCAGCAAGGGACCGTTGGTGCCATAGGTGGTCGTGGTTTCCCGCGACAGCAGGAGTAGGGTTGTCGTGGTATTCTCGTGTTAGTCGGCAGGGGATGCCGCGAGTCGACAGATGCCAAAGGGTGGCTTGAGGTGAGGGCAAGACTGCTGTGGAATATTCGGGGACGGGTATGCGAGTAGCACGAGGGGGTTTACCCAGGTTCGGGGCTCCACGGAGAGATAATGCCCCTACTCCTACATGTCTGAATATATATGTGGAGTGTACATTTGGTAGTACAAAATGCTCTTGTAGCTGTATCTGAGATCAGTGCTACAGGCATATGATCTCGTATATGTGTGTATAAATGCTTGGGTATGTATGCCCGTGGCCAAGTGAGCTAGTGGCCGGGAGCCATGCAAGTGTGCGTGGTGTGTGTGAGTCCATCCTGGATGGATGGGTGGAGGCTCATATATATAGTGGGACCTAGCTTAGTTTCTAAGCTAGGTGAGGGGCATGGTAGGCATGGCATGGATGTCATCCTTGTCCCCTGGGTCATTTCATAAATAGTGCCCAGGGACAAGGGACACTATGCGAGGTGACGCATGAGACGTGCTAGAGTGCACCACTATAGCAGTGTCAGGTACAACCATCTCGTCCGCGGTATGGCCGTCTTGTCGGTGTTGGGGATGCGATTGGCATTGGTCAGCCGACTGGCTGGGGCAGCCGGCTGCTGGCGTAGGTTGGAGTAGTCGGCTCAGGCGGGGGGCACCCTGTCCAACTGTCGTCTGAAGCGATCGGGGGGTGAGCCGGCTGGAGCAGCCGGAACGAGGGGCGTTGGCCGCCCCGATATCTTGAAGTGTTGTTTGGCTGCCTTTGGGGTACCGGGGGGGGGGGGGGTCATTCCCCTGAAAGTAGCCTCCGAGCCTCTAGGCAACTTGGAAAAGTTGGGTGGAGGCTTTTCGCGGTTGTTGGCGCAGACGATGGCGTCGAGGGTGCTGGTTGCAGCCGGCGGCGCGCGTGCAACAGGCACGCCATGTTCTGAGTGGGGGCACGCAAGCGCACCCGCTGGGTGTAGCCTCTGAGCCTCCAGGCAAAATTGGAAAAGTTGGGCGGAGGGTCTTGTTGTTGACGATGAAGCCGGTGATGGCGTCGAGGGTGCTGGGCACAGACAAAGTCTGTCGGCTAATGGGCACGGAGTCCAGCCGGGCGCGGACACACGGTGCACCGGCTGACGCTATTGGGCGCGGATGCAGCATCCGCCGACTGATGCTGTCGGACGCGGACGCATGGTCCGCCGACTGGTGCTGTCGGGCGCGGACGCGGGGTCTGCCGACTGATGTTGTCGTGCGCGGACGCGGGTTCCGCCAGCTAAAGCTATCAGGCGCGGACGCTGAGTCCATAGACTCATGTTGGTGATGACAGCCGACTGCGGGCTGCAGCCGACACAGCTTGTTTCCGGTGGGGTGCGCCAGCACACCCATTGGGTGTAGTCTCCAAGCCTCCAGGCGACTCGAAGAGTCAGGCGGAGGGTTCTTGCTGTAGATGATGCAGGCGGTGGGATGCCGGTTGCAGCCGGTGTCGGGCCTGCAACCAGCCTCCAAGCCTCCGGGCGAGGAGGGGGTTTCCCTCGGCTATGGTCGTGCAAAAGACAAGGTTAGTCCGTGTAGATATATCAAATGTTTGCTTTTAGTAGTGCAAGATTTATGCGAAGGGTACCGACTCAGCTTCAGCCAAGCCCCCTTCAATCTTTTTCATGTCCCCTTCGCTCTTTGGCTTGTGCTCTTGCTAGCCGGACAGCCGCGCTGGGGTCTGTGGCTGAGAGTGGGCTGCGGAGTGAAGCGCACAGTACTCAGACTCTAGGGGCAGATTCGACCGAACAGATACTTATAATACATATTGTCGGGTCATCCGAACCATTTTCTCCCCGGACGTGTTTTGCGTGGGTGGCCTCCAGCATTTGCTCTTGCTATCCGGACAGTCGTGCTACAGTCTGTAGCTAAGACGAAGAGTGAGCCGTTGGCACCGCGCATGCTACTAAGCCGTCTGCGGGAACGAATGTCTCAGGCCAATCGGCCAGCCTCCGGGCCAACTCTAGCTTGCGCCGGGGCGAACAGTGGTGCAACTGTAAAATAAAGGAGAAGGTGGTCCCCGAGCCTCGCTCAAGGTTATCCGGGCTTGCGCGTGGTGCAAAAATATGCGGGTGAAGAGCTCACATTGCTTTGACGCAGACGAGGCGGAGGTTGAGAAAGACAGCCGGCGCGGCACGGTGCTGGCAGAATGCGCGGACGCACCTGCTGGGTGTAGCCTTCGAGCCTCCGGGTGCTCGAAGGGGGGTCCTAGTCGGTCAGGCTCGACCGGCCAGGTGGCGGAGCGGGACGCAGCCGAGCTGGCTTGGCACAGTCGGCGATACATCAAGGCGACCGGGTCGACTTGGCACAACCGACCGGGCGCTGAAACGGGCAGGCAGGGTGGGTCTCGGCTGGCCATCCGTGTGGCAAAGCAGGCGGATTGGCCAACTGGATGAAATCTTCTTTTTCTCTTCGGCCGGCTGCTAGCAGCCGGACGATTTTTTTTCTCAGATGTTTTCTCTTCTGCCGTCTGCTGGCAGCCGAACGCATTTTCTCTCTCTGTTTGGTCGGCTGTGGGTAGCTGGACACATATTTGTTTTTCAGCCAGCTGGGCAACCGGACTCCCTTTTTTTACACGAGTAGACGGCTGTTGACTTGGTCAGCCAGACCTCTTTCCTTTCTTTTTTCTTTGTCTGTCCCTGCCCAAGCAGTCGGCAGTAGGGCGGCCGAGGTGTAGCCAGCTGCTGCGAGATGGCTGGCGGGCACAAAGCTGGCCGCGGACGAAGCCGGCGCATGTGCATGGGGCCAGCTGCCGCAGCGAACCGGCGCGGGCATGCAGAGGCCTGCTGCGGTAGCGAATAGACAGTAAAGGGCAGTCGGCGAGCCAGCGCGCTTGGAGCATGGCGAGGAGGAAGGCCGGGCCGACGCGGGGCCGACTGGCGCAGGCGGATGTCGCGTGCGACACAACCGGCCATGGAAGCCGGCGCGGGAGGACGGCCGAGCAGGCGGCAACCGGCATGGGTGGCGGGCAGAGATGCGGCGCGAGGCGCTGCGGGCGTGGAGTCGGCTGTGCTGGCGGAGGGGCGGCCGGAGCGTGCAGCCGCAGGCCGAGACGGCCCGGACGCTGCAATGCGGCGCGGGACAGGCAGAGCCAGCTGCGAGGCGGGGCGTCGTAGGCGGAGCCGGCTGCAAGGCGGGAGGCGGCCATGGGAGGACGAGGAGGCATCATGAGTGAAGTGTATAAATTGCACGATGTATTGATTCGATGCAATGTGCACGGTATATATAAGTACAATGTGGGGCCTTTACCTCAATCTATACAACAAACTAGAGAGGTGGGCCTAATGTACAAAAGAAAATATACATGCACAAATAATATCCTCAACCCCCCCCCCCCCCCCCCCCGCAGTCGAAGCGGCACCGCGGCTGATGCAAAGACTGGACCGAAGCTCCTCAAATGACACCGTAGGCAAGCCCTTTGTCATGATATCTGCAAATTGTTGGGAAGTAGGGACGTGTAAAACACGAATATGGCCAAGGGCCACCTGTTCCCGAAGAAAATGAATATCCAACTCAATATGCTTGGTCCGTCGATGATGTACCGAGTTAGAGGAGAGGTAGACCGCCGAGGCGTTATCGCAGTAGACCACCATGGCATGATCAATAGGACAAGAGAGCTCCTGAAGAAGCTGGCGAAGCCATGAACACTCGGCGACGGCGTTGGCCACCGCACGATACTCAGCCTTAGCACTAGAACGAGAGACGGTAGGCTGCCGCTTGGACGACCACAAGCTAAGTGAGGGTCCAAGGTCCAACGACGAGTGTCAGGGCAGCCCGCCCAGTCTGCATTGGAGTAGGCGGTGAGGGCGATGTCGGCGGAGGCGTGAAGCGTTACGCCAAGATCCATAGTGCCACAGATATAGCGGAGAATCCGCTTGACGGCAGCCTAGTGAACGTCTCGAGGAGCATGCATATGAAGACACACCTACTGCACGACATACTGTATCTCCGGTCGAGTCAGGTTGAGGTACTGGAGAGGACCAACAATAGACTGATAGAAAGCAGCATTCGAAGCGGGAGAACCATCCGTGGCAGAAGGCTTCGCCTTCGTATCAACAGGCGTAGCGGCGGGCTTGCAGTTAAGCATGCTGGTGTGCTCCAGGAGCTCATGAGCGTACTTCCACTGATGAAGGAAGAAGCCATCCGGGCGGCACACCACCTCGACACCAAGGAAGTAGTGCAAAGGACCCAAGTCCTTGATGGCGAACTCAGCGCGAAGACGAGCCATGAGCTGACTTAGGAGACCAGCCGTACATGCCGTCAGGATGATGTCGTCGACATAGAGCAGTAAGTTGGCCGTGTCAGAGCCCTGATGATAGACGAAGAGCAAGGCATCCAAGCGGGTAGAGCGGAACCCAAGCTGGTAGACAAACATCGTGATGCGCTGGTACCAAGCGCGCGGAGCCTGCTTGAGTCCGTACAAGGACCGCGAAAGCAGGAACACATGGTCGGGAAGCGCTGGGTTAACAAACCCGTTGGGCTGCTGGCAGAAGACCTACTCCTCGAGGTGACCATGGAGGAAGGTGTTGGAGACGTCCATCTGGTGCACCGGCCAAGCATGGGAGACCGCAAGGTGGAGAACCGTGCGTATCATGCTGGGCTTGATGACCGGAGCGAAGGTGTCGATGAAGTCGATGCCAGCACGCTGTCGGAAGCCACGAACGACCCAATGTGCTTTGTAGAGAACAAGGGTACTATCAGGACAGAGCTTGTGTTTAAAGACCCACTTCATGGTAATCACATTGGCATGCCGTGGACGGGGAACAAGCTGCCACGTCCGGTTGTGCAACAGGGCGCCAAACTCCTCTTGCATCGCGGCCATCCAGAGCGGGTCACGAAGAGCGGCTCGAACGGAGGACGACAACGGCGACGGCTCAGAGGTGGATGTCGCATGGACGTAGTAATCCGAGGCATAGCGCGAGCTCGGGCGAAAGACGCCCATACGGGCGCGGGTGACTGGACCGGCCACAGGCGGCGGGGGCACCGGGGGGGGGGGCGCCGAGGGGGCCGCTGTCACCGGGGGCGCCAAGGGGGCCGCGGGGGCCAACGTCAGGGGCGCCGGGGGTGCTAGCGCCATGGCTGGAGGAGGTGCTGCATGCGGGGGGCACGCCTCAAAGCCGGGGGCGGGCCAAGAGAGGTGCGCTAGCGCCCTGGGAGAGGTACCGAGGAGCTCGCATCACCGGTGGCGGGAGGAACAACCGGGGGTACCTGGTGAAACATAAACACATGGTCATCAAAGTAAATGTGCCGGGAAGTGAACAGACGATGGGAGACGAGATCGTAGCATCGATATCCCTTGGAATGTGACGGTAGCTGATGAAGATGCAAGCGACAGAACGAGGTGCGAGTTTGTGAGGAGCGGAGTCGGCAATGCTCGGATAGCAAAGGCACCCAAAAATACGCAAGCCATCATAAGATGGGGGCGTACCAAAGAGAAGATGGTGAGGTGCATAGTTCCACCGTGGGCGGCAAGGGCGAAGGTTAAGGAGAAGTGAAGCAGTAGCGAGTGCGTCCGGCCAAAAATGAGGCGACACGTTAGCATGAAACAGGAGTGTGAGAACGCAGTCGTTCGGAGTGCGAAGGACGCGTTCGGCTCGACCGTTCTGCTGGGAAGTATACGGACATGTGAGACGAAAACTGTGTCGTGATGCGACAGAAATTTGCGGAAAGCAAGGTTGTCGAACTCTTTTCCATTGTCAGTCAGAAGAGCAAGGATGGGACGCCCAAATTGCCTGCTGACATAGGAGTAAAAAGCCGTCAGGGTGGAGAGTGCATCCAATTTTCTGCGCAAAGGAGAAGTCCACACATAATGAGAATAGTTATCAAGTATAACCAGATAATATAAATAGCCCGAATTACTAGGAACCGGAGAGGTCCACACATCGCTATGAATAAACTGAAAAGGAAAAGAAGCGATGGTGGTGGAGGTATTAAACAGGAGGCGAACATGTTTGCCGAGACGACAGGCATGACATGTGTGATCCTCTATCTTATGGCAACTGAAACTGAAACTCCTAAGAATATGACGAAGGGTGACGGGGTTGGGATGACCCAAACGAGCGTGCCAGAGATCGACGCCGGCGGAGAGAGCAACCGGTGCGGTGGTGGAGGTGGACGGCGAATGCACCAGATAGAGCTCATCGAGGCTGTCACATCGGTGAAGTACCATCCTGGTTCGAGCATCCTTGACACAAAACCCAACCTCGCCAAATTCAACAGTAACATGATTTTCACGAGTTAAACAACGAACTGAAACAAGGTTCTTAATAAGATAAGGTGAAACAAGTATGTTAGACAAAGTAATAGGCATGGAATTGGAAGGGAAAGAAGTGTGACCGACACGTGTGATAGGGAGTGTGGAACCGTCACCGACAATAATGCGGCAGTCGGTGATGACAAGAGTGAAGGAGGCAAGATTACCAGGATGAGCAAACATATGAGCCGTGGCACCGGTGTCCATGTACCAGTCACCATCTCCAGTAGAGTTGTGCGGCGTAGGAGCGGGATGCAGCCCGCTGAGGAGCACCGGGTCCCAGGGCACCGGCGGCAGGGCCGGCGGGGGGGACGGAGACGTCATGGGGAAGTCGTAGCCGCCGCTCAGCTGCGGCGGTGGCTACTCGCCATACGGCTACGGAGCCGCGTACGGTATGGATAGCAGCCTCGGCGGCAACTGCGGTGCAGGGCCGGCCGGATAGTCCGGCGAAAGACCCTGCGGGCCCGCTAATAGATGTTCTAGGTGCTAGGGCCGGCAGGCTGCTGCCTAGCGAGTAAGTGCTGGCCTACTGACGACTTGCACCAGTACCCGGGAGACCCGTAGACGGGCGGAACCTCATACGCCCCGTACATGAGAACGGTGTGTCGGGAGCCGCGCCGGAGGGCGCCGGCGATGGGGCGTCGACATATGCCAGCGGGGCCGAGCCATGCGGCAAGTCGGGGAGGGCCGCGGCGCCAGCGCCATGGGATGGCGCTGTTGCTGCATAGCCGAGGGAGTGCACCACGTTGCCAGGAGATGCATGCATCGAGGCCTGCTGCTGGGCGCCAGCTGCATGCACCGTGGCCTGCTACATAGCCCCAGGAGATGCATGCATCGCGCCATGAGCTGCATGCACCATGGTCGGCTGCTGGATGCCAGGCGCATGGGAGCCCTACCAGGAAGCCGGACGGCCACACGCCGCATGCATGGCTGTGTACGGGGCGCCATACACCGCATGGCTTCCGTATGCCTGCGGCGGCGGCGGAATTACGCGAGTAGATTAGAATGAAGCAGCGGCACCGTAGGGCACCGGTGACACGGCTGAGTTGTTGAAGCTGGGAGACGGCAGAGTGGCAGTGCTGTAGGGCGGCGGCGGCGGCTTGGTGGCGTCGCTGAGGATAGGAGACGACGGTGCGGGAATCGCCTATGCAGTAGCTGCGACGGAGACGCCGGACATGGAGGCCAGTGGGTTTGATGGCGATCGGGACAGTGGCAGAAGTGATCGATGGAGACCTTACTTGAACATGCGGCAGGAAGGAGCGGCTGCGGCCAGCGAGGGAGGCGCGCACGGGCAACGGTGGTGGCGCGTGAGGAGGCGTGGCGGCGCGGCAGCGGAAGCTAGGGTTTAGAACCTAAAAACTGATACCATGAAGATGTATGAATTGCATGATGTATTGATTTGGTGCAATGTGAACGGTATATATAAGTATAATGTGGGGCCTCTACGTCAATCTATACAACAAACTAGAGAGTTGGGCCTAACGTAAGAAAGACAATATACATACACAAACAATATCCTCAACAGTGAGGCCCGTGGGGCGGAGCAGCGCGCGGTGGCGGCCTTGCGCGCGGGAGGGCAACGGCGAAGGCGGCCTGGTCATGGGCGGAGGCCAAGGCTGCCGTAGAGGGGAGGCGCAGAGCCGGAGAGGGCTGCGGCAAGGCAGCGCACAAGAGGCCGAGGAGGCACTCGTGGAGAGGGCGGCCAGGCCGGAGCCGGCAACGCGCAGCGGCCACGGGGCGGTGGCGGCACATACGGGGAGGCCGGGCGCGCATAGCAGGGTCAAGGTGAGGCGGCACGATGCGCGAAGCGGTGGAGCACAGGTGGGGCCCCACGCGTAGCGGCGCACGACGGCGGACGTGCTCGCCGCTGGCCAAGTGCGGGGTTGCGGGGTCGCACTGGAGCCTGTGGCCAGCAGCCGCTCAGGAGGAGCATGGAGGCGGGGGAGCTAGGCGTGGGGCGCCAGTGCTGCTGGTTTTGCCACGGCCACTGTGGCTTCAGGAGAGACGCGCAGAACGCCTGGCTGGACGTGGTGTTGCATGCGGGAATGCAGGACGGGGGTGGGTGCCGGCCGGTCCAGGCCATACGCAGCGGGGCCTGCACCAGAGCTGTGCGCGCAGTCGCCGGCGGACGAGATGGGAGGCAAGACCATTGTCTGCCTGTTGTATAGCTTGTGTCTGAGTGCTGTATGGGTAGTATCTGTGCGATATCTGGCTATTATACGGCCATGGCACACGCAATATCTGGTTTGTATATGGGGAATATCTTGCTTGCATCTGAGATTGCGTCTGGCTATTGTACATGCAATATCCGTCGTGTGTCTGACTAAGGTATATGCAGCATATATCCATAGTCTGGGATGAGTATGGGCAGTGTACGTGTAGTGTATGAGGCTTATACGGCTTGTGTTTGGAGGAGCGACTGCGTGCTCCGGCCGGAGATGGACACAGCGTGGAAGGAAGCGGACGCGAGCGGCGCACGGATGGATGCGGCCGACTGAAGCAAGGAGACGCGGTGCGCGCGGACGGATGACCGATGTTGCAGCGGTGGTGACGAGGCCGAGGCTGACAACAAGGACGCGCCGTCCCGCACGGTCGCCCTGGAGGAATGTTAATGTGGAGCCTCCGAGCGCGATCGAAGAGACAGCAGCGATGTCGCGGCGATGATGATGAACATGGCGAGGCCGACGACGAGGACACGCTGCTCCGTGCGACCGCCCCGGGGGCGAGTTGATGTCGAGCCCTCAAGCGTGGCCAGAGAGATGGCGGCGACGTCGCGGCAGAGATGACGAAGAGGGTCCCGCCCAGATCGTGGTTCCAGCAGTAGCTAGCCCCATGGTGGGCGCCAACTGTCATGGTATTCTCGAGTCAATCGGTAGGGGATACTGCGAGTCGACAGGTGCCACAGGGTGGCTTGAGGTGAGGGCAAGACTGTCGTGGAATATCCGGGGACAGGTATGCGAGTAGCACGCGGGGGTTTACCCAGGTTTGGGACTCTCCGAGAGATAATACCCCTACTCCTGCATGTCTGAATATATATGTGAAGTGTACATCTGACAATACAAAGTGCTCCTGGAGCTGTATATGAGATCAATGCTACGGGCATCTGATCTCGTATATGTGTATATAAATGCTTGGGTGTGTATGGCTGTGGCCAAGTGAGCTAGTGGTCGGGAGCCATGCAAGTGCGCGTGGTGTGTGTGAGTCCATCCTAGATGGATGGATGGATGGAGGCTCATATATATAGTGGGAGCTAGCTTAGTTCCTAAGCTAGGTGAGGGGCATGGTGGGCATGGCATGGATGTCATCCTTATCCCCTGGGTCACTTCATAAATAGTGCCGAGGGACAAGGGACACTATGCCAGGTGACGCGTGACACGTGCTACAGTGCACCACTATAGCAGTGTCGGTTACAGCCATCTCGTCCATGGTATGGCCATCTTGTCGGTGTTGGGGATGCAGTTGACTTCGGCGAGCCGACTGGCTGGGGCAGCCGGCTGCTGGCGCAAGTTGGAGCAGCCGGCCAGAGGAGCGGTCGGCTCGGGCGGGCGGGCACCCCATCCAACTGTTGTCTGGAGTGGCCGGGTGGCGAGCCGGCCGGAGCAGCCGGACTGAGGGGCGTTGGCCGCCCCGATATCTTGAAGCGTTGTTTGGCCACCATTGGGGTACCCGGGGGTCATTCCCCCGACAAGGGTTTTACGCCTCGCGGCAGCCCGACCTGGGTAAAAACTGCCCGTGTGATCTCTGTCGTGCTTTCTCATGCTCCTCCGTTCTTTGTGCATTGTGCCGTCCCCCCGCAGAACCAGAAAGGGGCTCGTAGCCCCATAGGTGGCCGTGGTTCCCCCATGACACATAAATTCACTTCCCATTAGTTATAGATGTTTCCAAAGGATCTTTTATGCATAATTTTGAGTAGCAAATTTCACGCGGCCGCGGGTATATGAAAATGCGGGGCCCATGTATCATTGCCTTTGGGTCGAACCTACGTCCACAATTTTTTGTAGTACGTATATCTCCACTGATCCCGAACCCAAAATGATACCTCGTTCCCGTAAACCAAGCGGCCCACCGTGCTAAGGCATCGACTCGAACTCAATCCCTCTCCCGTTTACTACACTGAGGCCCCACACACCATAGTACTCCTACAAACCATACCCGCCGCACGCATCATCGGTTTTCTTCAAGAGGACGAGGGAGAAGCGGATTTGTAGTGGAGGCTCCTACCCTAGGGTGACCTAGGTAGCTGCTGCATGCATCATTGGTTTTCTCTATTCTTTATGCTCTTGTGCCCTAGAGTGAAATGATGGTTGCTTCGTCCGTCTAGCTTAATGCGGGAAAGGTGGGGCTTTGTGATTTGACACCACATCGCTCATTTACTACTACTGGGTCGGTACTACCGGGGTGCCTCCATGTCCAACCGCTGCTCCGAACTGTAATCTTGTGCACCACACGTGAAGCAAGATGGTGGATGAGCCACATGTCGGCCAAAGGGGTCCTGTTAAGTGTGTCGCCATTTTGTGTGCCGATTGACCCTGCTTGAGTTGCTATGCCAACATGATAGGAGCAGCCTACCACTTGGTTTTGCTCCTTGGTGAATCATGACTATATTCATCTAAAAGATACTACTCCCTCCGTCTCGGTTTATAGGGCGTGCATGTAGTTCTAGATCATCCATTTGAGTAACTAAATATGAGTTACTATGTCACAAAAAGTATATCATTGGATTCTTAAGCGGATGTAGTTTCTAAACATATATTGTTCATCACATATATAGCTAGTTAAATTCTCAACCTAGAATGACGTGCATGCCATGTAAACTGAGACAGAGGAAGTAGTAAAAATGAGGTGACTTTATCGAGCGGTGGGCTGGGGAGCATGGCCTATTATGCGGTTCCACGTGTCATGATGTACCAAGGCGATGCGCGCCCCTCTTGAGGCAGAACAATGGCAGAAGCAATACATGGTTTTCTTCAAGGAGATGATGGCGAAGCTGATTCAGCGAAGTGTGAAATAATGGTTGCTTCGTCCGTCTGGGAAGGAGCGGCATTGTGATTTGACGCCTCATTTCTCATTACTACTACTAGGGCGCTACGACTAGTGAGGTGCGTCCCCCTGTTGTTCTGCACTGTTATTTTGTGCATGACACGTCGACCCGGTTACTATATGTCCCATATGTCGGCGAGAGGAAGTATAGAATTCATGAAAGCGAGCGTCTCCACTCCTTTAGTATGACGGAGGAGTACAAGACATGGCTTGGGTTTTGCTAGTTCGCGTGATCCATCGATAGAAACTCGAACTAAAAAAGGCAAGCGCGGGTCTTTTCCCGCGCGGCAGGTATGGGAGTTTGACATAGTCTGTTCGAGGCAACGAGGCAAGAAGGGAAACAAGCAAATAAAGATTGAGCAACTTAGTTTTGGGAAAATCTGATTTTACGGAGTACGTACCCAGTATGGAGGTAGTACTACTTACTACTCCCTCCTCTCCGGTTTATAGGGGTCATCTCAAAAAATGTGTTTTTCCATTTTATAAGTCTCAGTTCTACTAGTAGTACCATCACATGTTTGGATTTCGAGGTGCATTAAATCACCCGATGCAAGCAGTATCAAGAGAAAACTCATCAATGCATGTAGAAGTTCATGGAAATTTAGTGGTCATGCATGCATCCGTTGTAATTATTGCATCGGTAAACATAACTTCTTGAGAAAAATGAGCATACTAATTACTTGTGCAAACGATGAAATTAATTCCACCATCACCGTCTACCTTGGTTGGAGAGATTTTGAAATTGAGCCATCAACCGGAAAGGAGGGAGTAGTAACATAGCCTAGGGTAGCTTGCTGCACCACGGACTCTAAGGAAATTGCTATAGTACTACTCCTATGTACCACTGTACTACTCCTACTACTAAAAGACATATATTTCAAACAATATGATAATCTATCTAATAAAGGTAGTCACGAGGAGTAACAGAGGCCGTAGTAAAATTTTCTCCTCGTTATGCGAGCCACCGCGCGCATGGGCGAGGGAGCAGGCATAGGCGTAGTAAGCAACTTCTCATCGTCCTGCGACTCTGGAACCCACCACGCCCATGGGTGGGGTAGCGGGCGTAGGCGTAGTAAGCAAGCTTCTCCTCATCCTGGGACTCTACGAGCCACCGCACCTGTGGACTGGGGAGAGGGCGTACTAAGCAAGCTTCTCCCTGTTCTGCGAGTTGATGGGACACATCAAAAGTAATACGTACAGAGCATCTCCAGTGTATAGAGCCTTTCTTCTAAGGTAGGCCCCACATGGTATGTGTCTTATCAAATGAAAACCCCACAATGTATAGAGACTCTAACCAACTTCTAAGGTGGACCCTAGCAGAAATTTAAAAAGTATTGATTAGCAACACATTTGCCCAATTAGTAATATTTCTCTTGTACTCCTATTTTCTTATGCTTCCTAAGGCTGACAAGTGGGACCAGATGGATTGTTACATTGTTAGAGGCAGCCTCTAAGGTTAGACACGGTGCTAGCAAATTTTTTGTTAGAGGCAGTTCATGCAATGTATAGAGGCATGACTCTAAGAGGAGAGAGGGCTTAGATTAAACAAAAAGCATATATTGTGGATGCCCTAAGTGCCTACTTTCTGGTCTATATGACTCAATTTGAAATCCACAATGCATCCATAATAGATTCTGAGTGGTGGAATAAGTTTGTTACTTCCATAGTTTACAGAAGTACTGAGCCTGTGAGATGGTGAACGGAGGGAGTACGATACCATTAGTACTACAATTCTTTTGGAAGGGTTGTAGTAGTCCCTCCCATTCACATGTTCACATTTCAAGCGTCAATAAAAAAGTTGCATGTACTCCCTCAATCCATATAGGGTCTAAAATGCATTTTGGAGGCTAACTTTGACCACATGTTAGAGCAAGAATATGACATCCAACTTACACAAATCTTACCAACAAATTCGTACATGGTCATTATACTTCTAACACATGCATGCGTTGCAATTAGTACGTAGATACAGTAGTAAACAATCACTATCTAGTAGTACTAGTAGTACTCTACACTAATACTACTATGAGGCCATCCAACTGTGTCCCGGCAGAAGACCGCGGACACCAATTATTTGTTCATATTTAAATTTGTTTTCACACGACAAAATACTCGAGCGAGCAGGAGTATCCATGAAAACAACACATGGCAAAATTTCACGGCGAACAAGGGATTTGAATGTTCTAGGATGGGTGGGGCTGGGAGGGGCTGTTTGGATCTTGCCTGGGCTAGCCAAAATATTGGCGACCCTCATGTCCACCCGTGCCTTTACAACCGATGAACAAGGAAGAGATCGGGTGCTTATGCATCCTCCAGCGCACACGTTGGAGACGAGTTCGCACGAGCTGTGCTTTTTTTGTCCCACCACGCCGCCCGAGCCGGTCGCAGACTGACCGGCGACCCTCAAATTACGCCATCCAACCGTAGCCGCACACATTCTGATAGCAACTCAAGCAACCAGACGAAATTCATGTAAACACGGTGATATTTCATATAAACAAAGACGGAATTCATATAAAATACCTGATTTTCATACAAACATGATGGATCTCATTACATTCAAATCAACTAAGTGGTGCTACTCCTGAACAACACATGTATAATAATACCTAGCCTAAATGGTCGCCGGCCGATCCATTTGTCTTCCTCATGTCAGGCATCATGATCACCAGACTACCGGGAGCCCCAAAGGTATATGCTTCAGCGCAAAGGACCGCTTGCTTCACCACCGCTCAACTAACATCATTGGCTGATGCCCAAGATAGAGTCTGAAGGGGGCTTCTCCGCTTCCATGGAGCCCATGCGGGGTCGATGAAGGTCCTCGCAAAAAAATGATCTGGCAAGACACCTGTTGTGTACGTCGGCGTCTCCTCGGCGGTGGCCTTCATGGGACCCAAGCGGTGGCGGCCTCCCGTGTTCTACTTCTCCTCCATGATGGCGGCGGAGACGGAGGCGCTGGCCACCGACTCGTCGCTCTCCACGCACCCGCTTTTTTTCTCTACTTGCATGGCGCGGCCGCAGGCATGGGAGTCTCGGCCATAAAAATGTGAGACGCGGTGCCAAACATGGGAGGCGCGGTACGAGGCGGCGGCTTGGACGGTAGCAACGACGCCTGTGCTCCCCGTCGTGCCGGCGTCGAGCAGCTCGCCGCTCCTCGTCAAGCTGGCCTGGAGTGGCGAGTTGCTGAACCGCGCGCCAGCTTGGGGCGGCAACTAGCTCCATCGGCCGAGGGGAAGGAGGTGGATCAGCGAGCTAGATACCTCATATGTGGAGGGCTCAGCGGGCCACCCAGCCGGCTTGGATGTTGGATAACTACTCTACGTAAGCCATTGCAAGAGTGGAGAAAATGGTGAAGGAGGAGACAGGGGAGTGGTGGAGGTGTGCGATTCTTGGCCGGCGTCTGGCCTCGTTTAAATTGGAGATTAAATAGATGGCGAACAGGAGGAGCTCGGCTGGCGTTGCATTTAATGCTGGCCCGGTCATGAACGTACGTGTGTCTCGAGAGGGTTTCTTGGCTTACACACGGGTTTCATGAAGGCATTTGAATGCACCAAGAAGGCGTGTTCAGCCGGGCATGCAGCGAGTGGCGCCCTCGACTCTGACGTACAACATGCGACGTTTTTCCGCAGACGTGTGGGCTCGTTGTGTACCTGGCCTGCATGTCAGTGACCAAACACGGGCAGCGCACGACAGGGGAGCTTTTGGTTGGCCAAGGGGGTCAGAAGCGGGCATCTCATAAACCGATGATTGTTCATTGAGTGTGACGTCATCTATTTCAGTAGATAAGCCTACTATATAATGTAAAAGAATTTTAAATTTTTCATATATACGTTGATAGCCCGTTCGATATGTTGTGATTCATAAATACCGCTGCAAACATCAATGTTCTGCTTATCACAGATAAGATTGATTAATACCCGTAACAATCCATATCCTTAACAAAGGGTGCATGCACGTATAGGTTGAGCGTGTGTCTTGCGTCGTGTGCTGTGTGCATGCAGGCGTGCGAGTGTTGCATGCTTGCATGTGTATATTTCAGTGTTGCATGCAGGCATGCGAGTGTTCGTGCTTGCATGTGTACGTTTCAGTGTTGCATGCATGTGTGCGCGTGTGTGTGTTTGTGAGTGCATGTGTACGTGTCAGTGTTGCATGCCTGCATGCGTGCGTGTGTTCATGTGAGTGTTGTGTGCGTGCATGTGTACGTGTCATTATTGCATGCATGCTTGCGGGCGTTGCGGGCGTGTTTGTTCGCATGTGTGATGTGTTTGTATTCACCACAGTGGCTCGTGCCTGCGTGCAATTAAAACGGCCGGCTCAGCATATCATCACAAGGCGATCCTTGTCTGCTCTGGTTAGGGGGCGCGGGCTACAAACCAGAGGTCTCACGACTTTGAACCCCCACCGACCACTAATTTATTACCATTTCTATTTTTCATATACACGCTGACGGGTGGGCCCTATGGTAATGTGCGCTGGTGAATGTGGACCGTTTGACTGGTCAATTGATTGTGTCATCAAGAAATTATGGAGTTGTATGGTGAGCCAGTGACCGTATGATCACCATAAAATGTATTTTATTAACACGGTACAGACTCAAACTACCATTTCTATCTTTCATATACGTGTTGAAAGGTGGGCCCCACAGTTACGCGCTCTGATGGTGCAATACTAGGTGCGCCACATGGAACGTTTGACTGGTCAATTGATCATGTCATCAACAAATTACGTAGTTGTACGGGTGAGCCAGTGACCGTATGATCGCGGCATGTATTTTTTAAACAAAGTACAAACGCAAGCGCTCATATATATGCGCAAACAGTCACCACTATAAGCGCACACATGCAGACCCTACCCCTATGAGCACCTTCAAGAGAGTGAGCCAACATATGATCTTGAGATTTTATGAAGTCACCATAGGTGCCTCGTAGTGAAGGGGAACGTCTTGTCCCACTGAACGCACATCGACGGAAAATACTGAAATTAATCCAGGATAAATACGAGCACCAGGACTTTAACCCTGGTGGGCTGGGGAAACCACTGTCCTCCTAACCATCCAACCACAGGTTGGTTAGCACCACAAAATGTACATGGTGACCGTGATGAGCTTATTCTTAAGTCCAGTGACCATATCGTGCTTTCGCTTCAAATACAATGACCGTAAGTTTCGCCAAAAAAATACGAAGCAGACATCAAATACAATGTCCGTCGGTGTCATCAACAAAATACGGAGACATGTCATGAGCTAGATATTGTATGACCACCACGAGAATGTATACGGTGACCATAATGAGCATATTGTGAAGTCAAGTGACCGTATAGTGCTTTCGTTTGAAATACAATGACTGTCATGCGTGAATGTGTCAGGGGCATGCATACTTTTAGAGGGTCGAGAGATAGTTTGTGTGAGTACGTGAAAGTGGTGTAGAAAGAGGGGGTGTCTGGTGGAGACAAGGAGAGATATGCCCTTCGTTTCTCTTTCCTGTGACTAATATTTTAGGAGAAAATATAAACATTCACAATGCAGAACAAATATTATTGGATGCACCATGCAATTAACTTTCATGTATAACATTGTACAATTGTATATGCTTATTTTCTTAGTGGCCGATTGCGTATGGGGTGCGGTGGGCACACCATTTCTAGTTGTGGTGGGTCAATGTGAGGACTCATGGGCCAGTTCCATCCCGCACCACATAGGTTGGACCGAGACGCATTATACGAAGACCCATGTGGAGGACTCAGCGTACAAGATGAAGCTACCAGAGTCGTGGAGGACTCTATACCCATTGATGATAAGCCGACTATATATGATTTGTAACCCTAGTCCCCGAGTATGTCATAGAAGCCCGGGGGCTAGTTCGTTGATAGTATACACACATGCACAATGCCTGGTATTCACGTGTACTTTGCACACACACCCATCACAAATATACAGTACCAGGAGTAGGCTTTTTCCTCAACTGCAAGGGCCTGGACTTGGGTAAAACTTTGCCTCGTATTACCATCTAGCCTAATAGTTAGGATATCCTACCGAATGATCTGATGGACTCATATCTGCCAACTACTAAGATAGAGGTGTGGGGGGGGGCAATGTGTGTGACAGAGGCCTAAAGATAATGTGTGTGCGGGAGACACATAGGCACATATATGTGCCTATAGAGGGCTAGTAGAGACCATGCGTTTGTATATATGCATGTGAGAGAAATAGTGTTTTCCAACTGAGATTAGTGAAAAGGGTGGTACATAGTAGTAAGAAAGAGAGAGGGAGATATATAGAGAGTGTGTGCGTGAGACACCCCTAGAGAGATTGCGAGCATGTGTGAGAGAGAAATGTTGATGTATATAAAGTGTGTGCACTTATGCGTTAGATAGAGAGATATATAGCGCGTGTGTGAGAACGGTCCGACGCATAGTGCATCTACGTGTAAAAGGCGGTTCTACGCATTAAATTAAAATATAAATGGCATTGTTATTTTTGGATGATATCATGAATTTTGCAATTTGCGTATGAACGAACATCGGCCTATCAGACGCCCATACTCTATTGAATTCTAGCATGTGCATGGGTTTATTTCATATTATCGATCCATAGAGTGAGAGTGGTTTGAAATCCAGACAATGCATTGCTTTTGCAATTCATATATACACATTAATTAGTGCACTCCATGTTCTTAGTGTCAAGCACTTTATACATTTGTCACTTACATGGATACATTCCAAATTGCTAGCTACGAAGTAGAATACATGTTTAATTCAACATAAAGGGGGTTTTGAAGATTCGAATTCATAGGAAGTGCATTCATCTATTTGAATTCGAGATAATGGCATTTGTAAATCAGTTCTAAAATGGGGCATCAATCTTTGTTGTGCGTTTGAACGTGCTATATATTCATATGCATGTCTAACTATTTTTTTGCAACCAAGGAGATTATATCTGGAACCATGCATGAATTGAGGTAAGTTGCATATTTTTTTAATATATACTCATGTATAATGTATATTCAAATGTACCGCCTCCATTCCAAAAATAATCATAGTTTTAGGATTTTCATGAGTCAAGATTTGTGATGTTTGACAAATCCTGAATATTCAATTCAAGAGAATCAAAAACATTAATGATTCCGCTCAAAAATATTGAGCGAAGCACCAAATAAGCCTCTGGTCACCCGAGACCGCGTGAGACTAATGTTTGGTGGTAGGAAATTACTGTCCTGACTATGGCCCTTGTAGCCTATCGGCCTGAAGTTTGACTAATGTTTGTAACTTCACCAAGACGCCAGTCTCAATCGCCTCTGAGAAGCATTCATACGACATGGGCGCCTAAACACCCATGCGCTCGGCCGAAATCTATCCAGCCCACCATTTGGTACACCTGAGATTACTGTCCTACCCCCAACCCGCAATATGTCCGAAATTTTAGATGGGGGCAAGTTTGTAACTTTCCCAAATTTCAAACAAGCGCGTCCGAAATCAAAACATTGTCCCCCCTTAGTTCCCCCTCCCTTCATTTCCCCATTCATATTCCATAGGCGCAAAAACACCCTCTCCACCAGCCGTGAAACCCCACCCTCCTCCATCCTCCACCCCATCGTGCCCAATCCACTGTCGCCCTCCTCCATCATGCCGGAGCTGGTACCCCGACGTTCTAGTCCAACACAACTACAATCGCAACACCCTCAAGGACTTAGCAGCTGAAGCCAAGGCACAGCTGGCTCCACGACATCGACGCCGACGTGCGCCGACCAGAACCACTTCGACCATGCCATCCTACGCCTCACCGCTGCCACTCCACTGTCACAACCGTCCATCGCACTGGAGCTGTTCCCGCTACGTTGTTGTTCGCCGCCTTGGATCTAGTTCCCCGCCGCCGACAGACGGCCACCGCACCACACTCAACAACTTGGCCATGGGTTCGTCCAAGGATCCATCGTCCTCCACAACTTCTCGTTTCCAGCGAACCACAAGAAGATCGTTGGAAAAACAGAAAGAGGAAACAACACTGCCAGTAGAAAGAGGCACTCCTCTTCCCTTATTCGTGCAAATCTTACATCTCTTCTAACACTGTACTCATCCCACGAAAGAAACTAGTTGTGCGCTTCTTACTGCATCTTCTTCATGATACTAAATGCACAAGGTTTCCTCCCATTTACTGTTTCACCTTGGCTAGAGGTCAGTAGCCCGCCTGGATTTCAATTCAGGTTCAATTGATTCGCAATTAAAAGAAGCAACACCCGCTTAGGCGCGCGTAGCACCTAGTCCGCCTGTTCGCCGGGGAAGTAGCACATCGATGTCTATCATAGGGGTGTGGGGCTCAGGAGTTGCTTGCACCCGATCTGGAGGTCGGCGGGGCTTGAAGGGATGTCCGGGGGTGGTGCCAAGCACGGCGGTGCGGTGAGATCGAGGGGGGGTGTAGGCAGGGGACTAGGCCGGTGGTCGCTGGCGTTTCGAGGAAGATCGTCAACACTGACTGGCTGGAGGTAGATGAAGGCGATCTGCTCGTTCTTTGTACATCGGATGATGCAGAAAAAATGGACTAACGTATTTGTTTTAAGTTGACTATTATTTTCATTGGACCACACCTTGTGGTGTGCTGGAGGAGCATTTCCATCTCCCAGCCATCCCTGTGATCATATTTCAAAATCCTAGAATCTAGTAATTTTGTGTGCCATGCATGTTATAGAGCTATCATATGTCTCCCGTCATTTATTTCTCACCGACCCGCTATCTGCTAATTTTACACTGTACTACTTGTGCACACACTTCACCCATACTCACACTATTGTTTTTCTATGCATGGGTATTTCATACTCTAACGCGGTGTTGACGAATACACAAAAGAAAAGACAGAAGTCGCTCCAGTGTAATTCGAAGGTGAGCACTAAGCGTTTCAGCGCTCTAAAGGGTGTAGTCTCAGCAAATGGAGACAGTAAACATAGTTCTGTAGTTGATGATCTCAATTGCCACACACATCCATTCCAGGTGCTTGCTTTAACTTCGCGCTGTCAAATGTGGTTGCATGTTGCATATGGTGTCTAGCTTGTATTGCTTCCAATTTGGTTAAATTGCATCTGCTTACTTTACACATTATACCTTTGATAATGGCATGCCTTCTTGTTTTTGATACATACTACATATGTCTATTAACCATGTCGTACATCAAATTAATGTTGTTTCGTATCCCTCATCAATCACTTATGATGAGACAACCACCCTAGTGTGTTCCTGTGAGACGTGCTACTCGTTTAAAGAGTGCAGTGTCATCCTTCCCACATGATTCTCAAGAAACAGCAAGGCTAAATGAAGATAGGCAACATAGCTCTCTAGTTGATGACCGCAATTCCCCTACACCACCATCGCAGGTGCTTGCTCTTACTTGGCAATGTGATATGTGGTTGCATTTTGCATATGGTGTCTACCTTATAATGCTTCTAATTAGGGTAAATTCCATCTGCTTAGTTAACACATTATACCTGTGAATATGACATGCCTTCCTGTTTTTGCTACATACTATGTCTTTCTATTAACCATGTTCTTACATCAAACTACTTTTCTTGTGTATCCCTGATCAATCACTTCTGAAGAGACACCTTCAAATTGACAGTGTAATATTGGTTGCATCTTGCATATCATTTCAAACATGTATTGCCTCTAATTTGTTGAAGTGCCACTTATAATGAGACACATCTAACTTGGTAGAGTGATTTTGATTGGATCGTTCATATGGTGTCTAGATTGCATTGCTTCCAATTTGTTGAAATGCCTTCTGCTTAGCGTTTTTCGTACATATTCCATCCTCCTACAATGTGGTTGCCTTACATAAAAGTTGTGTTCGTTTAGTATCATGCATCAACGAATTTGGAAGAGCGAATTTCATTCCTTTTTCTTGTGTGTTTACTTGACAAGGCAAAATCTAAAAGGACAAAGGCATAGAATGATGGTGTCACTCTGGAGCAACCTAAAAGGATGATCTCTGCATATTCTACTGCTACTCCTACTACAATGGAAGTTCCAAATCTCATCTCCCCTACTCCACAACCCCAGGTGCTTGCTCTAACATGGCAGTGTGATATCTGGTTGCGTGTTGCATATGGTGCCTAGCTTGTATTGCTCCTAATTTTTTAAATTGCATCTCCTTAGCTTACACATTATACATGTGAATATGACACGCCTTCCTATTTTTGGTACGTACTACATCTGCCTATCACACCATGTTCTTACATCAAACTACTTTTCTTGTGTATCCGGCATCTTTCACTTATGATGAGATAGTCATGCCCGTGTGTTAGTATGAGACGCGCTACTCTTACAAGGAGTGCAGTTTCATCCTCCCCACATGATTCTCAAGAATCAGCAAGCCTAAATGAAGATATTAAATGTAGCTCTATATTTGAAGACCGCATTTCCCCTACACCACCATCGTAGGTGCTTGCTCTAACTTCACAGTGTGATATGTGGTTGCATGTTGCATACGGTGTCTAGCTTGTAATGCTTCTAATTAGGGTAAATTGCATCTACTTAGTTTACACATTATACCTGCGAATATGACATGTCGTCCTATTTTTGGTACATACTACATCTATCTGTTAACCATGTTCTTACATGAAACTACCTCTCTTTTGTATCCTGCATCAATAACCTACGATGAGACACCTTTATTCGTTGCATAGTGCATATTATTTATAGCATGTTTCCATGTATTGTTTCTAGTTTGGTCAAATACATTTATGAGGCCACCCTTCTAATTTGGCAGAGTGATATTGGTTTCATCTTTCATATGGTTTCTAGCATGCATTGCTTCTAACTAGTTCAAAAACCATGTGCTTAGTTTACTCTTAATACAACATACATGTCAATATGTCATGCCGTTCTATTTTTCTTACATATTCCATCCTCCTATCATGCGGCTGCCTTACATGAAAGTAGTGTTCATCAGTATCATGCATCAGTGAGTTCAGAAGACCAAATTTTATTCCTTTTTCTTGTGGGTTTGACTTGACAAGGCAAAATCAAAACAGAGGAAGGAAAAGAGTAAGGAAGGCGATGATGGTGGCCCTCAACAGCAACGTAAATGGAGCATCTGTACGGATTCTCCTCGTACTACTAGTGCATTACAAGTTCCAAGTCTCCGCTCCCCTACTCCACCATCCAAGGTGCTTCCTCTAACTTGGCAGTGTGATATCTGGTTGCATGTTGCATATGGTGTCCAGCTTGTATTGCTTCTAATTAGTGTAAACTGCATTTGCTTAGCTTACACATGATACGTGTGAATATGACACGCCTTCCTGTTTTTTGTACATACTATATCTGTCTATCACACCATGTTCTTACATGAAACTACTCTTCTCGTGTATCCTGCATCAGTCACTTATGGACACCTTTAAGTTGGCATTGTGATATTGGTTTGCGTCTTGAATATGATTTCTAGGATGTAGTGCCTCTAATTTGATGAATGCCACCTATGACAAGACAATTTTAACTTGGCAGAGTGATATTGATTGGACCTTCCATATGGTGTTTATCTTGTCGTGCTTCTAATTTGTTGAAGGGACTTCTGCTTAGTTACCACATCATAGGTGTGAATATGTCAAGCCGTCCAGTTTTTCATACATATTCCATCCTCGTATCATCACTTTGCCTTTCATCAGAGTAGTGTTCATTAGTATCACGCATGAATGAGTTCTGAAGAGCGAATATTATTCCTTTTTCTTGTCGGTTTGACCTCACAATGCAAAATCAATAAAGTGGAAGGAAATTGGTAAGGCATTGGATGATGGTGGTCCTTCCAAGCAACTGAAACAGAGAGTCTCTACAGATTCTACTCAGCCATCCTCCCAACAAGATTCGCAAGACAATGCAAGGATAGACCATCAACGTAGTCGTGTAGATGATGAGCACATCTCCCCTACTCCACCATCACAGGTGTTTTCTCTAACTTGGCACTATTATATGTGGTTGCATGTTGCATATGATGTCTAGCTTGTATTGCTTCTAACTTTGTTGAATTCCATCTGCTTACTTTACACATAGTGCCTGTGAATATGACATGTATTCCTATTTCTAGAACATACTATATCTGATCACACCATGTTCTTACATCAGACTATTGTTCTGGCATATGTCACATCAGTCACTTATGATAAGGCACCTTTAGGTCGCCACTGTGATCTTGGTTGCGTCTTGCATATGATTTCTAGCATGTACTACTTCTAATTTGTTGAAACGCTAGACAATTTGAACTTGGCAGAGTGATATTGGTCGCATCTTTCATATGGTGTCTAGCTTGGAGTGCTTCTAATTTGTTCAAATGCCTTCTACTTAGTTACAACATCATAGGTGTGAATATGTCACGACGTCCTGTTATTCGTACATATTCCATCCTTGTATCATGTGTTTGCCTTTCATCCGAGTAGTGTTCATCAGTATCATGCATGAATCAGTTCTAAAGAGCGAATTTTATTCCGTTTTCTTATCGGTTTTACTTCATAATGCAAAATCAATATGGCTGAAGGAAATTAGTACGACATTGGATGATGGTGGTCCTTCGGAGGAACTCAAACAGAGGATCTCTACAGATTCTACTCCGCCATCCTCCCAACAAGATTCGCAAGGCAACACAAGGTTGGACAGTTAATGTAGCTGTGTATATGATGAGCACATCTCCCCTACTACACCATCACAGGTGCTTGCTCTAACTTGGAACTATTATATGTGGTTGCATGTTCCGTATGATGTCTAGTTTGTATTGCTTCTAATTTTGTTGAATTGCATCTGCGTAGCTTACAACTTATACATGCAACAATCACTTACCCATAAGACACATTTAACTTGGGAGTGTGATGTACGTTGCATCTTGCATTGTCTTCTAGCTTGTACTGCTTCTAATTTCTTGAAATGGCACTTACGACGCGACACTTTTTACCTCATAGAGTGATATTGGTTGCATGTTCATATGCTGCCTAGCTTTCATTTCTTCTAATTTTGTTGAAATGCCTTCTGCTTACTGTTTTTCATACATATTCCATCCTCCTATCGTATGTGTGAATATGCAATGCTGTCTTTTTTGTATATATTCCATCCTCCTACCCTGCGCTTGCCTTACATCAAAGTAGAGTGTTCGTCTGTATCATGCACCAACCAGTTATGCAGAGCTAATTTTATTCATCTTCTTGTGGTTTTGACTTCATAAGGCAATATCATAAAAGAGGAAGGAAAAGAGTAAGTTAGGGGATTTTGGTGGTCCTCCGGACCGACGCAAATAAAGACTCTCTAGATTTGCCACTCCTAGTGCTAATGCAGTTGAAGTGCCAAGTCTACATGATGAGTTCATCTCCCGTACTCCACCATCGCAGGTGCTTGCTCTAAGTTGACAGTGTGATAATTGGTTTCTTGTTGCGTATGTTATCTAGCATGTATTTCTTATATTTTGATTAAATTGCACCTGCTGAGTTTATACGTTATACATGCGCATATGACATGCCTTTCTGTGTCTAGAATACACTGCATTTATCTATCATACCATGTTCTTATATCAAAGTACTGATGTTGTGTATCCCGCATCAGTCACTCATGATTGGATGTTTTTAACATGGCAGTTTGATAGTGGTTGCATCTTGCATTGATTTCTAGGTTGTACTGCTTCTAATTTTTTGAAATGCCACTTATGACAAGACACTTTTAACTTGGCTGAGTGATATTGGTTGCATCTTTCAAATGTTGTCTAGCTTGCATTACTTCTATTTTCTTGAAAATCCTTCTGCTTAGTTTACACATCGTAGCTGTGAATATGTCACGCTGTCCTGTTTTTCTTACATACTCCATCCTTATACAGTTGTCTTAGATCAAAGCATTGCTTGTCTGTATCATGCATCAATGAGTTCTGAAGAGCGAATGGTGTTACTCGTCGGGTGCAACAGAAAAGGATCTGCCCTCGAGATTCTGCTGGTACTTATAGTGCAGTAGAAGGTCCAAGTCCACCGGCTAAATCTACAAACACAGTATCACCTGCACCACTAGCTGCAGCATCCGCTTCAACTGTACTGGCATCTCAACAAGTTACTCGTTCGTTTGCTCCGCAACTGGCCAGTTCCCAAGCTGCCTTCACACCTAACACTACTTCCGAAGCACTACAAACACAACATGACTTGGCAAGATCCGATGAACCTCATGAGCATCAACACCAAGACGGTACATGACCGAGTCAAGTTGGAGTTGCATGCTCCTTTATATGTACTCTCATAGTTTGATGTGCACTAACACTTTCCATATTCGTTGTTGAACTAGCACCACGGTGCAAGCGGAAACAGACATCAGGGATAATGCTTAACAGGTGAACAAAATATAAAGGAGGAAGAATGGAGATCCATTTTGAGGCAGGTTTAAAAAGGCCACGTGATTCTATAGAGTTAGCCAAGTTAGTATCAGAGGCAGTCATTGCCATTATGTATCATGCACGTATCCTCCCAATGTGGATCCAGTACATGAATGAGAAAGACGATACTGAGTTTTACACCTTCCTTGACCATTTATCTGTAAGTAATGTCATTCATCGCAATTGCTAATATTGTCTTGCTCTGTCCCATAGTTTCTAGCTTCCTCCTAATAAGAGTCACATTCTTTTTTCAATAGATGAGGTTCCAGTTGGATCTGAAAGATGATGCAACTAAACAAGCATGCACTCGTGTTTTTCAATCTGCTCCGCGATAGTATTGGTATCACCTAAGAAAAACTCACTTTGAAGGCAAGGCTAACAATGAAATCTCCCAAACATCTCAAGTGGAATATATTATAGATGAAGACTGGACAACCCTTGTTAAACACTGGTCCGATCCAAAGTATCAGGTAGGGTATATGTATTTGATCAGATCACATATTGAACTAGTATTTACGTATGTGCCTTACAAGTGTATCTTCTTCTAGGCTAACTGTTTGAAGAACAAGACCAACCTTTCTAAAGTGAAATTCCAACAGACAACAGGATCTCGTAGCTATATTGCAGACTGTGAGGCTCTTGTACGTAGCTGCTACTTCCTTCTTTTTTCTATGCCATATTATCGTATCTATATTGACTTGTTCCAAATATAAAGGAAAGCCTGTGTGGACCAAAAAGAACCTGAACCGAATGTAGTGCAAATCTTCAAGGATTGCCACACCAGCAAGGTTCAGGTTCTAAAGTGCAGTGCAGATATCTCGAGCCCATAAATAACATGGGCCTTTAATGGGCCGAAAGTGAGTTTGGGCCCTGATTGTGCCAAATAACCCAGTGGTCATTAGCAGGCCAAAATGTATCTCAGCTCGTGGTGGCCCATTTACAATGCAGATCGTTCACAGGCTGAAATTCAGATGGGCCGTAAATGCACCGACCTACTACACATGCCTTTAACGGGCCAGAAGTTCGGTCGGGCTTGATTAGTATCAATTTTATATGGGTTGTTAATAGGCCCGATGTGATTTTGGGCCACATATGACTCATGGATTTCGTCCGATGTTAACAGGCCAAAAATCACAATAGGCTAGAAGTGGCCCAAATCTACTGTGGGCCTCTAACAGGCCGAATGTCAGACATGGCTGAATATGACTGAAATCCTGCACGGTCGTTTATGGGAGGTTGACATTTGTCCTTTTCAGGTGCTGACACGTGGTTGCTATAGCCAATGATAATTTTACATGTGTAAAATCCTCATTGGACCCAGCTGTTAACGGGTTATCGGATCCAAACTGGAACCCAATAGCTTAAGGGCGACCCGTTACGGTGTATGCCACGTGTTGGTCACCCTTGACGAAAGCACTTCTATGACACGTGATTTATCATCATGGAAGTGGACACTTCCATGATGATAATTTTGTAATGTCAGGGAACACTTCTACAACAGCACATGTATGACTATCTTGATTCTGTCATAAAATCGTCATGGATGTACATGCATGACAAAAAACGTGGCCTACTGTGACAAACATGTATCATCACAGAAGTATATATTTTTTTTGTAGTGAAGCCTTGTTGTGCCACTTTAGCTGTCTCTTGCTCTGCCTTCCTGACACACCTTAGGATGGGTGTCATGCAGGGTGGATATTCTCCTTGAATGGCTACCACGTGCCAGTGGACAGCTACTTAATCACTTGGGGGCTCGACACTGCAATTATAAGTGATTTGAGTCGCTGTCTAGTGGAGCAGTCATGTCTTGGCGGGGTTGACGTCCCCGGCGTCCCCGGCGTCCCCGGCAAGCCTGACAGGGAAGTCCTGGGACTTGTCTTTGGTGTGGCCTTGACCAGACCGGGCTCGCCTGCCCGGCAAGGGAGGTTTTTCCTTTGTGATATCTCGCTCCTTTGGCTTGTCTTGGTTTTCTTGATCCGCCCTTTGGTTCCTCAAAGAGTTATATCTTCTGCTTGGCCTTGACTTGGATGTTATAAACTTGCCCTCGAGCCTGTGTACAGTCCAGGCAACATACGCTAGGGTTTGTTGCATCGACAGTCTCTCTGCAAGTATGAACCATGGTCGAGCTAGGAGCAGCACATGTGACATAGCAGTTGACCCAAACCTGTCTAAATCGTGTACATGTACGTACAACCACGCTGCAAGAAAGTAAGTATGTCTACATACGTACATATGGGCGGGGTCTCGAACGCGTACAGCGACAGCGTCCTGTTCATTGGTAGCAAACCGTCTGGGTCGGAACAGAGGAAATCGCGTCATGTTTATCGGGAGGCAATCGACTAGGTCAGAATGCATCTTGTTCATTAGGAGCCAACCGACATTGACGGAACAGCCCAACTAGGGCCATGTTCATCGACTCGGGGTCTCGCGTCCCGCAAAACAGAGGAAACAGAGTTCTATTCAACCGCCTATGGTCGAAACAGGGTTCTGTTCGTTGGGAGGGGTCTCGTGTACCACAAAACGGACAAAACGGACTTCTCTCCAACTTCATATGATCAAAATGGGGTCCTGTTCATTGGGAGGGGTCTGGCATATCGCAAAATAGATGAAACAAACTTCTCTCTAACTGCCTATGGTCAAAATGAGGTCCTGTTCAATGGAGGGGTGTGTGGGGTACCACAAAACGGGACTCCACTACTACTGTTCATCCACCTTCGACTTCCTCCAGCCTCCACCAGCCACTTTTCACCCACGGGCTACTGTTCATCCAGACTCCATGGTGTCCTGTTCATCCACCCCAACCGGCTGGGCGTGTGTGGTAGCCTCCTCGGGGTCCTATTCATCCAGCACAACCGCGTACAACCACGGGGTCCTGTTCATCCAGCGGCAACTGTGTACACACGGCCGGAGTCCTGTTCATCCAATCCCCACAGGGAACTGTTCATCCACACCCAACCCAACCGGCTCGACTCACCACGTCTCAACTCATTCTACGTATCGCAGGCCCGGAAGTAATGGGCACTGTTCATCCAGAGGCAACCCAACTGGCTAGCTACGTCTTGCACGGGGGTTCGATCAGCTTCAGTAAGCAGCAGCGGCACGACCGATCCGGTTTAGTTAGCAGTGAAGTCAGTCGGGTTCAGTTAGCCGCGAAGGGATCAACGATCGATCGACTTCAGTATGTAGGAGTGCGATCACTCGGGTTCAGTTATAGCAAACACGGCTTGCACCACGCGCGCGTACGAGAGAGAAACTCGCAAACCACACTGCATCGCTTGGCCCGACCACCCTCCGTAATCAGGAACTCCGCTAAAATTTCCTCTCTCTCACTTCTACCATGATTTTTTATGTCATGGACGACCCACAGAATGTCATGCAGGTGCGTCCCTAGCCAGCCTAGTACGAAAAGCCTATTTTCTATCATGATTTTTTGTCATAGAAATAGGAGCCCACTAATATGTCTCCAACGTTTCTATAATTTATGAAGTATGCATGCTATTATGTTATCATTGTTGGATGTTTTACAATCATTTCATAGCAACTTTATATCATTTTCTGGGACTAACCTATTGACATAGTTCCCAGTGCCAGTTGTTGTTTTTTTGCTTGTCTTTATTTCGCAGAATATCAGTACCAAACGGAGACCAAACGTAGCGAAACTTTTTGGAGATTTTTTCTGGACCAAAAGACACCCAGTGGGCCAAAGAAGCATGGGAGGGGAGGGTCGAGGTGAGCACAAGACACCTGGGCGTGCCAGGAGGCCTAAGAGCGCCCATGTGGGTTGTGCCCACTGTCGTTGTCAAAACCGGCAGATCTCGGGTAGGGGGTCCCGATCTGTGCGTCTAAGGCTGATGGTATAAGGAGGCAAGGGACACGATGTTTTACCCAGGTTCGGGCCCTCTCACTGGAGGTAAAACCCTACTTCCTGCTTGATTGATATTGATGATATGAGTGTTACAAGAGTTGATCTACCATGAGATCGTAGAGGCTAAACCCTAGAAGCTAGCCTATGATGATTATGATTCTGTCTCTAAGGAATAAACTCTCCGATTTATATAGACACCGGAGAGGGCTAGGGTTTACATGGAGTCGGTTACAAAGAAGGAAATATAATATCCGGATCGCCAAGCTTTTCTTCCACGCAGAGGAGAGTCCTATCCGGACACGGGACGAAGTCTTGAGTCTTGTATCTTCACGGTCCAACAGTCCAGCCAATGTATATAGTCCGGCAGTCCGGATACCCCCTAATCCAGGACTCCCTCAGTAGCCCCTGAACCAGGCTTCAATGACGATGAGTCCGGCGCGCAGTTTTGTCTTCGGCATTGCAAGGCGGGTTCCATCTCCGAATACTTCAAAGTAATTATCGAACACTTAAACCATGTCCGGATCTGCAAGATGATCTTCACATACCACCATAGAGAGAATGATATTTCACAAATGTAATCTACTGACAACTTTAGACAACATGACACGACACTACGGTCGGGTCATTATTCGAACCGTTTCCCCACAACTAGCCCTAGCGCATATTGCGAGGCGGTTTCCTCGACACGTCTAGTCAAAGCAGAGATCATGTCCGCTTATCACGGGATTCCCATCAATACGGGTATGGGTAACCCAACCGCGTAATCAATGGCGGCGCTTGGGAAATAAGCGATTCTCAACAGGAAAGTGGGGAGGCGCATCGTTCTTGTCGCCTCTATAAAGGGATAAGGATTCCCCATTTTCACCCATGCCTTCTTCCTCCTCTGCTTATCCATTCTCACACCCTCGAGCTCTAGCGCCCTAGTTCACGCCTTCTCCGCACAGCCAAACATGTCCGGAGCAGGAGGCAAGTGGGTGGCCTCCGCCGTGAAGGAGGAGCATATTGCAAAGCTCCGGGCAGCCGGATACTTGGCCGCAGACATCACGCACCGGCTACCGGACGAAGGGCAGATCATTCCAACTCCGGAACCCCATGAGAGGGTCGTGTTTCTCGCCCACTTCGTCCGTGGACTGGGATTTCCACTTCATCCCTTCGTTCGCGGGCTCATGTTCTACTACGGGCTAGATTTCCATGATCTAGCCCCAAATTTCCTCCTCAACATCTCGGTGTTAATCGTCATGTGCGAGGCCTTCCTCCGCATCAAGCCTCACTTCGGCTTGTGGCTACAAATCTTCTACGTGGAGCCGAAGATCGTGAGCGGCCAGCAAGCAGAGTGCGGAGGTGCCATGGTTGGCAAGGTGCCCAACGTCACCTAGCTTGGCAGCTCCTTCATGGAGACCTTGAAAGGGTGGCAATCGGGGTGGTTCTACATCACCGAGCCGCGCGACGCCAACTGGGTGGCGGCCCCCAAATTCTGATCCGGAATCCCCATGCGGCTCACCTCCTGGGAAAAGAAAGGCCTGGCCTGGGGCGAGCCTGCGGAGCTGACCGGACTCCAGAACTGCATCAAGAATATGAAGGACAAGAAAATCAAGCTCATCAACGTGGTCCAAGTCATGCTTGTCCGCCGGATTCTTCCGTGCCAAAGGCGGGCTTTTAATCTGTGGGAGTTCGTCCCGATCGAACACCAGACACTTCAAAAGCTCTACGGCATGACGCACAAGGGAGCATGGAAGGTGTTGTTCAAGGCCTCTAAAATACCTCCTCCCACATCCGAGGACCGCGGACTTCACGACACGCGACTCCCCGTCTGGTGAGTTTTCTGACTACCACCGGATGCAGTTTTTCCCAATGTACTCATGGTGGAATCTTAAGTCATTGTGTGCATTTGATCAGGAGTATGTGGAGACGGCGGAGCAGATTGACTGTCCGGCTCCACTGCCAGAAGGTCCAGCAGATGCTCTCCTGACGGAGATGCTAGTCCCGGCGCCCTACAAGGCGCCGGAAAAGAAGGGTGACAAGAAGGCCCCGGGGACCAGGAAGGGTCTCCGGCGTAAGGTCACACCGGACGCCTCGTCCAAAGATGATGAGGCACACTCCTCCCCCAAAGGGGAGGAGGAAGAGGAAAGGGCCGCCCCATCTGGAGAGGACAAGGGGCCTAGGAAGGCGGCCTAGGGACCGGGAAGGGTCCCTGGTGCAAGGCCGTCATACCCTCGTCGTCCGAAGACGACGAGGCAGATTCCTCCCATGGAGGCGGGGGGAAACACGAAGAAACTCTGCCTCCCCGCACTAGGGAGGAGAAGAAGAGGAAAGTCGCCCTGGAGGGGGAGGCTAGGACGCCCAAGAAGGGAAAGGTGTCCCTTCCGGATTACTCCACCACTGTCGCCTATAGCGAAGAGGAGTGGCTGCCTAGGGGGAAGCCCCTAGTAAGATCGTAAGTGTCTGCACTCTATTGTACTTTAGTACGACTTTGCTTCATAGTCTATTATAACGCCGAACACGTATATGCAGTCCGGCCAGGGTCCATCCTGAGGTATCCTCTTTGGATGGGTCCTTGAGTGATTCAGTGATGAACTCGCTCCCGACGGCCACTACCCCTCGGCCTACGGATGACACAGAGGTGTTGTCCCAGAGGTTCCCAGAGCAGGGGGGAGTGACTCTGGAGATGCCCCAAGGCGGAATTCCAGACGCCTGTCACACGGGGTATAAGATCCCCGCGGATTGTGCCGACGAGAGCCGCAGCAAGCCGGGCTCTCAGCCGGATACTATGCAGGAACCTCCAATGGTTCCGGATTCAGGCATGCGGCCCCTCGCTAAGGAGGGCGAGCAATCCGTGCCGATGACTTCCGTTACGCCAGAGGCGTCGGCTAGTCTACTGGAAGCGCTTCGCGGCGCTTTCGTGGATGAAGAGCACCGTACTCTTATGAGTGTGGTGATTCAGAAGGTTCTGTCTGCCAAGAGCGGGCTAACCGAAGCCTGCACCATCCTCCTGATAGGCTTTGAGGTAAGTAATCAAAATGTGTGAAATTATCACCCGATAGGTAGTATCCGCTGATGCTCTGTTTGGTGTTCGTAAAGAAAAGCCAAATGGAGGGTCAATTAAAATCCGCAGGAGTCTAATAGTAGGTGTGCATGTGAATAAGCAGGCAGTGTTGCTTGTCGCTGCTGCACGCACGGCTGAGGTCGCCGGACTCAAACGGGACCTGGAGCAGACACAGGGAGAGCTCGACCTCACGAAGAGGCAGCTCAAAGAGAACAAAGGTTTGTGATTCCCTGTTCGCATATCATAAAGAATAGACAAAATTGGTGATTCTAACGACAAAGCGTCATGACTTTGAAATAGGGGCCACAACCGAAGTGGCGTCCCTGAAGAAAGTGCTGTCCGAGGCCGAAGACAAGGCGGCCATGGAGCACAAAGAGCGCGAAAAGCAAGATGCTAGAGTGGGCGAGGTACAGCAAGAGCTTCAGGAGCTCGGCAAGAAGTTCGAGTCCTTGGAGCACGATCCCAAGATGAAAGAGTCTGAGCTTGTGAAGGCCCTTGTGAGTATGAAAGACGCCAAGGCTGAAGCCGAAAAGGCATAGCAGGAAATCCAGGCGGCCAAGAAGATAGCGGCGGGTAAGACATTCTTTATGCAAAGCAAGCATGTGGAGGAGACATTTCTTTTACTTACCCGGATTCGGAGCTCTCTAGGGGCATTCGCAGATCTGCCATGCAGCGTGTCTGATGCTGCGGAGTTCTACCATGCCGAGGAGGGGAGCTCAATGGAGAACCTGTTCTGGTCCCAGTATGCTTGGGCCGAACACCCGGTGCCTCTGAGTGACCAACTGAAGCAGTTGGTTGAACTCCACAGGGCGGCCGAAGTGGCTATGAAAGATTTCATAGTCCGGATGTGGCCTGGTGAGCCCTTTCCTGCCAGCTACTTCGGCCTCATAAAGTAGATGGTAAACGCCTATCTGCGGCTTGAGGTGATCAAGCGATCCGTTTGCATTGAGGGTGCCCGCCGGGCCTTTGCCCGTGCGAAGGTGCATTGGAGCAAGCTGGATGCGGAGAAGCTGGTGAAGGATGGGCCGCTGGAGGGCCAGGCGCATCGCTATCCCAAAAAATATTATGATGGCGTTATGAAAGGCGCTCGTCTCGTGGCCGATGAATGTACCAAGGACACGATTCTTGAGTAAATGTAATTTTGTCGTTGTTGTAATATAAAGATGAAGTTACTTGCGCTATATAGCACTTTTTGATTTAAAATATTACCTTCTGTGCGGCTGTTTATAAAATTCTGAAAGTAGGACAGTCGTCGGTTTCCGCCCCCCATGTAACTAGTACCGGGGTGTTCCTGGAAAAACCCAGAAACTCTTTATCCAAATTTTTGGTCCCTGAAGGAGGTGTCTGGCGCAGCGAACAATGCAATCAGACTATGCGGCTTTATAACTTTTACCTAGCCATAGAAGTCTACAATTTTAAATTTCGGCGAAGCCCCTAGAATTCGGAAAGCCGAACTGGGGCGCTATATACGCCTAAATCGGATGAAGCCGGTTCCTCACCTAAAGCGGAAAAAATCTTTAAGGATTTTATGACCTCTCGAACAGCGACCAGCTCTCGCCGCATCATGTCGGTCAGTTTTCGGCTCTCTCTACTGAGGTGCTCGTCCAGAAGAACCGGGACACAATCGCAGTAGTTCTCCCTGCGCTACCTTAGCCGATATAACAGAACGTAAGGTACCAAAACAAGGGAGCCGGCCAAACCCAACTATTGACCCAAGACATGATTCAGAGCTGATGCATATAATGTTATAAGTTCTGGGTGCCGCACTATTGAAAGTGTTTGGACTTATCTTGCCGTATTATGGGGCGCCATTAGAAGCCCCTGCCAAACTGAACGTACCAAGGTGTATGGATGCAATATTAAATAAACATTTATAGGAGAAACGTGGAAATAGGAATAATAAGCTGACGCTATATATTATCTCCCATTGATGAATAATACGTTTAAGCGTATGTTTACAATGAATGCGTTTAAGCAGAAATAAGTAGGACTATTTAACATGTCCTATCCAAGGGCGGGCTGCATGTAGGTATATAAAACAGGTATAAGGATCGTGAACAGATTCCACCTGGGTATTCCCTTTGTGCGCAAAGCCTATTGCCTCCTTGGTTTTCTCTCCTGTGTAAGTCCGACAATCAGGCTCTTCTGAAGAGGCTGCCCGAAAGCAGTGTCCTGAAAGATAAAGGGGGGTTATTAAAGTATGTTGCGGCTATACCATACTGTTGACTGAGTCGCTATTGCACCTCCACCTATGCCCATGGTATTTTGAGTGCGTAATTGTGTACGCGCGGCACGAATGCTGCTTTGATAGGGCTTGAGCGGAGGCCGGACTGCTAGTGTGCTCTTGGCGTGTCTGGCAATCCTGTTGCGGGGTGCTCCGGACTCGCTTGACGGTGTTCGGGGTTGCTGTCACCGAATTGGTGGTTTGCCGGAGAAGGCTGCATTGTACTTCTACTGCGAGGGCTGCAGTATGCTCTTCTGTACGAAGAGAGCGGTCCATGTTTCCGTTGATTGTTATGACCTTGCGAGGTCCTGGCATCTTGAGCTTGAGGTATGCATAGTGTGGTACTGCATTGAATCAAGCGAATGCGGTTCGCCCAAGCAGTGCATGATAGCCACTGCGTAAAGAGACGATATCGAAGATTAACTCCTCGATTCAGAAGTTATCCGGAGATCCGAAGACCACTTCCAGTGTTATGGAGCCCGTGCAACGGGCCTCTACTCCTGGAATTACACCTTTGAAGGTGGTTTTGGTGGGCTTGATCCTCGAAGGGTCGATGCCCATTTTGCGCACTGTGTCCTGATAAAGCAGGTTCAGGCTGCTGCCGCCATCCATAAGGACTCACGTAAGGTGGAATCCGTCGATGATTGAGTCTAGCACCAATGCGGCTGAACTGCCATAGCGGATGCTGGTAGGGTGATCCCTGCGATCAAAGGTGATCTGACGGGCTGACCATGGGTTGATTTTTGGGGCGACTGGCTCCATCGCATAGACGTTCCGCAGCGCTCGCTTCCGTTCCCGTTTGGGAATGTGGGTGGCGTAGATCATGTTGACCGTTTTCACCTGGGGAGGAAATTTCTTATGTCCCCCCGCGTTCGGACGCCAGGGCTCCTCGTCATCGTTGCTGTGCAGCCCCTTGTCCTTGTTTTCGGCATTTTTTTATCGGCTTGTTTGAACACCCAGCAGTCTCTATTAGTGTGGTTTGCTGGCTTGCCAGGGGTGCTGTGAATTTGGGACGAGCGTTCAAGTATGCAGTCCAGACTAGACAGTCCCTGATTGTTTCTTTTGAACGGCTTTTCCCGCTGACCGGATTTGGATCCACTAATTCCGGCGTTGATTGCCGTGTCTTTAGTGTTGTCGCTGTTGTTCCACCGCTTATGCCTGTTGCTCCATGGCTTTCCGTTATTGTCGCGGACATCTGAGGTGCCGGAATTTATAAACGTGGTGCTACCGCGAGCCAACTAGCTGTCCTCGCCCGCGCAAAAGCGGGTCATGAGTGTCGTGAGGGCCGCCATGGATTTTGGTTTTTCCTGGCCGAGGTGTCGGGCGAGCCACTCGTCACGGATATTATGCTTGAAGGCCGCCAGGGCTTCGGCGTTCGGACAGTCGACTATTTGGTTCTTTTTGGTTAGGAACGGAGTCTAGAATTTCCTGGCGGACTCTCCGGGCTATTGGGTAATGTGGCTCAAGTCATCAGCATCCGGTGGTCGCACGTACGTGCCCTGGAAGTTGTCGAGGAACACGTCCTCTAGGTTTTCCCAACTGCCAATGGAATTTGTCGGCAGGCTGTTTAGCCAATGTCGGGCCGGTCCTTTGAGTTTTAGGGGGAGATACTTGACGACATTTAGGTCGTCTCCGCGGGCCATGTGAATGTGGAGAAGGAAATCGTCAATCCATACTGCGGGGTCTGTTGTGCCATCGTATGATTCGATGTTTACGGGTTTAGACCCTTCTGGGAATTCATGATCCATCACTTCGTCAGTGAAGCAGAGGGAGTGTGCGGCGCCTCTATGCCGGGCTATGTGGCTACGCAGTTTGAATGAGTCTGGGTGGCTGTATTCGGCCCGACCGGACTTGTTCATAGTGTATTTGGTGTGATGATCATCGTTACGTGTTGGGGCGCGCCCTCGCGATCCGTAGATCGATCTTGGCTGTCCTGACTTGTTTTCCAGTATATCTTGCAGGTCCTGCCTATTGCCCCGGGCCATATTGTATTGGCGTGGGGGTGCGGGCTGGTATTCGGGCTGATATGCCGTTTTATTCTTGCCGCGAGGTGGCCGGTCAGCCGCGTGGCGTTCTAGTCCGTGTTCCTCAGCTGCCAGGACTTTGGTCCATCTGTCTGTGAGCGGGTCTTGATCAGCTTGAAGCTTCTGCTGCTCATTTCTCAGGATCCTTGCAGTGGCCATAAACTGGTGCTTGAAGCACTTCTGCTCCACGGGGTCCTCAGGCACGCCGAACTCATCATCGCCGAGGCTAATCTCGTCTTCGGAGGGGGGCATGTAGTTGTCCTCCTTCGGATATCAGTCTGTCGCCTGTTCATCTGGGCTGACCTGCCCGTCTTCCTGCTCGGCCTACTCGAAGGCGAGCTGATCGGGGTTGTATTCCTCTTTGGCACCATCCGGATTGTTTTCGTCTCCTGTGCCAGTATTGGTGTGGCGGGGCTTGGAGCGGCGCCGACGACGCCCATGCTTTGCTTTCTTCCCTGAGGGGTTATCCTCCATTGCCTCGTTGCCATTGGTTTCCTTCGGAGTGTCCACCATATATATATATATCATATGAGGAGGTGGATATCCACCGCCCCATGAGCGGTGGTTCCTGTTCTTCTCCTGCATCGTCGTCCATACCGTCGATGTCTTCGGAGTCGAAGTCAAGCACATCGGTTACGTGGCAACAAAGTGGGTGGTGGGTGGGTAACGAATTCCTTCATCGCCTGCTTCCCGCTCGAGCCGGACATAGTTCGGCCGAGAGTTTCCTGACAAAGAGAGGGACTTTAAAGAGTTCAGCATGTCGCCAAAGGGCGAGTGCTGGAAGATATCCGCAGTGGTGAACTCCATTACCGGAGCCCAGCCAAATTCGGTGGGCTCGGAGGTGCGCGGACCGGAACCTACAGCCGGATACGAGTCTGGGGGTCCGATGTCACAGGCTTCCTTGGGGGTGAAGTCTGTGTTCGGCTCTACCGCCAACGGGTGTGCGGCCTCCGGGGTGGGGTCCATCCACCCGTCCTCGGGCGATGCAATTTGCTCCGGATTTAGGTCCGGGGTTCTGCAGGGGTGATATCCCGAGCATTGTCCGACAACAAGTCTAAGCCGTGCTCATCGTGACTGTCCGGCGCTCCTGCCCCAGGCCCGAATCCGTTGAAGATCAAGTCTCCACGGATATCGGCTATGTAGTTCAGGTTTCCGAACCTGACCTGTTGGCCAGGGGCATAGTTGTCGATCTGCTCCAGATGGCCAAGCGAATTGGCCTGCAGTACGAAGCCGCCGAACACGAAGATCTGTCCGGGGAGAAAGGTCTCGCCCTGGACCATGTTGTTGTTGACGATTGAAGGAGCCATCAAGCCTTGCAGCGACGACACAGAGGAACTCTCAATGAAAGCACCAATGTCGGTGTCAAAACCGGCGGATCTCGGGTAGGGGGTCCCGATCTGTGCGTCTAAGGTTGATGGTAACAGGAGGCAAGGGACATGATGCTTTACCCAGGTTTGGGCCCTCTCACTGGAGGTAAAACCCTACTTCCTGCTTGATTGATGTTGTTGATATGAGTGTTACAAGAGTTGATCTACCATGAGATCGTAGAGGCTATACCCTAAAAGCTAGCCTATGATGATTATGATTCTGTCTCTCAGGACTAAACTCTCCGGTTTATATAAACACTAGAGACGGCTAGGGTTTACATGGAGTCGGTTACAAAGAAGGAAATATAATATCCAGATCGCCAAGCTTGTCTTCCACGCAAAGGAGAGTCCCATCCGGACACGGGACAAAGTCTTGAGTCTTGTATCTTCACGGTCCAACAGTCCGGCCAAAGTATATAGTCCGGCTGTCCGGATAGCCCCTAATCCAGGACTTCTTCACCCACCTCGGTGACCACCTGCACCGCCTCTTCGCCCTATAAATTTCCAATATTCCAGAAACCCACAAGGAGTCGATAGATCAGAAGTTTCGCCACCGCAAGCCTCTTTAGCCACGAAAAAACAATTTAGACCATGTTCTGGCACCGTGTCGGAGGGGGAAATCATCGCTGGTGGCCATCTTCATCATCCCCGCGGCCACCATGATGAGGAGGGAGCGGTCCACCCTCGGGGCTGATGGTTTGTACCAGTATCTATGTGTTTAATCTCTCTCTCTCTCTCTCTCTATATCTCGTATTCTAGAGATGTCACGATCTTGATGTATCGCGGGCTTTGTTAATATAGTTGGATCATATGGTGTTTTCCCCTCTCTATCTTGTTGTGATGAATTGAGTTTTCCCTTTGATATTTCATTTTTATCGGATTGAATACTTTTATGGATTTGAGAACACTTGATGTATGTCTTGCTATGGATACCTGTGGTGACAATGAGGCATCATATTGATTCACTTGATATGTGTTTTGGCACTCAACTCGCGGATTCCTGAGGTGACATTGGGGTAATCTATACATAGGGGTTGATGAACGTCTCTTCTTTGTTTCTTTGGTAGAAATCTTGGGGCACTCTTTGAGGTTCTTTATGCTGGATTGAGTATTATGAATCTGAAATTGTTTGATGCATATGGTATAATCAACTCATGGGTACTCGCGGTGACATTAGAGTATCTAGGTGACATTAGAGTTGTATGATGTGTATCATGTGGTGTTATTTTTGTATGAACTCTTGGTTAGATCTATCGGAAAGAATGGCTTGGTGTTATTTTAGTACAAACTCTAGGATAGATTGATGGGAAAGAATAATTTTGAGGTGGTTTCGTACCCTACAAACAATTTCTTCTTATGTTCTCCACTGGATAAAACTTTGGAGTGATTCTTCATGGCACATTGAGGGATGGTTATATGATCCAATTATATTAGCATTTTTGAGAGATTGCACTAGTGAAAGTACGGACCCTAGGCCTCATTTTGAAGCATTGCAATACCATTTGTGCTCCGTTTTATCAACTGCTACCTTGCTGTTTTTTATTGTTCCTATTACAAAAATCAATATCTACTATCATTACTACACTTTTGTCACCATCTCTTCGCTAAACTAGTGCACCTATACAATTTACCTTTGTCTTTGGTGTGTTGGGGACACAAGAAGATTTTTATTATTTGGTTGCAGGGTTGTTTCAAAGAGACCATCTTCATCCTATGCCTTCCACGGATTGATAAACCTTAGGTCATCCACTTCAGGGAAAATTCCGACTGTCCTACAAAACTCTGTGCTTGGAGGCCCAACATGAGACTACAAGAACAAGTTGTGTAATAGACATCAAGCTCTTTTCTAGCGTCGTTGCCGCGGAGCTGAGTGCTTGAAGGTATATCTTTAGATCTTGCAATTGAATCTGTTAGTTTCTTGTTTTATCACTAGTTCGGTTTATAAAAAGAAAACTACAAAAAATTGAATCGATGTTTCATCAAATTATTCATCTTTATAATGTCTTACATGAAAATGATGGAAAGGAAAATTGTGCTCAATTGATAGAAGAACAATTCTATAAAATGTTTGACAAATTTTTTTGAATGATGAGCATGATTGCAATGTTTTTGGTATGAACTTTTTGAATATCCATGATGCTGACGATATGCAAAGCCATAAGCTTGGGATGCTATATTTGATGAAGATGATATTTTTATTCCCCCAAATTTTGATGAGAAAGTTTATTATGATGAAAGCATGCCTCCTATTTATGATGATTATATTGATGATAGTGGATTCGGAGAGGTCATAACTTTATTTAGTGATGAATCCACTATTTTGGAAGAGGTTTTAATTGACTATGACAACAAAGTTGCTATCTATGATAAATATGGTGATGACATGTATGCTATAAGGAATAATCATAACCATGAAACTTTCATCATGATTTAATTTTCAATCCCATGATAGTTATTTTGTTGAGTTTGCTCCCACTACTATTCATGAGAATAAATTTGCTTATGTGGAGAGTAATAAAATTTCTATGCTTGTAGATCATGAAAAGAATGCTTTATCTGATAGCTATATTGTTTAATTCATTCATGATGCTACTGAAAATTACTATGAGAGAGGAACATATGCTCGTAGGTATTGCAATAATATCAAATTTCCTCTCTATGTGTTGAAAATCTTGAAGTTTAGTTTGTTTTGCCTTCCTGTGCTAGTTCATTCTTACTCCCATAAATTGTTTGCTAATGAAATCCCTATGCATAGGAAGTGGGTTAGGCTTAAATGTGCTTGTCATGTGATTCATGATTCTCCCTTTATGTTTCAATTCTTTACTTTTATGTGAGCATCATTAAAATCATCATGCCTAGCTAAAAGGCATAAAAGAAAACTGCTTGTTGGGAGACAACCCAATATCTACCCCTACTGTTTTTGTGTGTTAACATGATTAGACTACTATATTAATCATGTTTTATAGCTTTTGTTTCGATAAAGTACCAAGTAAAGCCTTTGGGATAGTGTGGAGGATAGTTGACTTGATTCTATGCAAAAACAGAAACTTTTGCACACAGCAAAGGAATTGATCTGCTCTTATGGAACATGATAAATTCTTCAATTGTTTACAAATGATTTATATACAAATTACCTACGTTCTCCTAATTTTTCATCATTTTTGGAGTAGCATAAGTATGGTAGTTTTCCATATCATTACAGAATATTCTGTTTTGATAGATTTTGTTTTCAATACATAGTTTGCTTGTTCATTCTGAATGGAATTATATATATAATTTTTGGCCTCGTGAAGGAGAAAGTATCGCACTAGCTTGGTAGAGGATTAAGTCAATGTTATATTCATGCCCCAATCATGAGCTCTCGAGAGAAATTATTATTCAGAACTTTTAGGCTCGGCTTTTTGTGATGATCAATCCATGCTCGATGCTTCTTGTACTGGTTCTTTTATGAAGAAGACTATTGAATTCAGGTAGGATCTTTTAAATAGAATTAAATGTAACTCTAGAGATTAGGAACTCGATAAAGGTAAAAAGTCAGGTATTAAGCTTGAGTTTGAGTGTGCTAAATCTTTTATGAATACCGATGCTTTTCACAAGTTTAGCACTAAATATGGACTTGACTCAGAGATAGTATCCTCTTTTTGTGAATCATTGGCTACTCATGTTGATCTCCCTAAGCAGAAGTTCTTTAAACATCATCCACCTATTGAAGAAGAAGTTAAAGAACCGGTTAAAGCTAAAGATGAAACTATTATTTACAATGTTGATCCAGTTGGGCCTACAACTTATATTGAAAAGCCACCTTTCCCTGTTAGGATAAAGGAACATGCTAAGGTATCAACTATGGTTCGCATAAGTAATATAAAACACCTAAACCCTCCGACCAAATTAAAGTAGAACCTAGTGTTGCTATGGTTAAAGATCTCCTGGTAGAAAATATTGATGGGCACATTATTTATTTGTGTGATGAAGCTGCTAGAATTGCTAAATCCGATGAAAAACATAAACAGAGACATGTTGTTGGCATGCATGTTGTCTTAGTTAAAATAGGAGATCATTGTTATCATGGTTTATGTGACTTAGGTGCTAGCGTGAGTGTTATTCCTTTTACCTTATACCAAGAAATTATGAATGACATAGCACCAAATAGAAGACATAGATGTTACTATTAAACTTGCCAATAGAGACACCATCACGCCACTTGGGATTTTTAGAGATGTTGAAGTTGTGGGTGGGAAAATAAAATATCCTACTAATTTTCTAGTTCTTGGTTCCCTACAAGATGACTTTCGTCCCATTATCTTTGGTAGAACTTTCTTGAACACTGTCAATGCTACTATAGATTGCCATAAACAAAATGTCAATGTTAGCTTTGGTGATGAGTCTCATGAGTTGAATTTATCTAAGATTAGTAGACAACCTCATAAGAAAGAATGACCTAGTAAGGATGAAATAATTGGTCTTCCTTATATTGTTGTACCTCCTACGTGAATGAAATGATATGCACTTGCGTGGATGAAATGAAATAGATAAGATTTTCTTTGAAACACAACCTCTGCTTAAACACAATTTTCCTATTGAAACTCTAGGAGGTCCTCCTCCACCTAAAGGTGATCCTGTGTTTGAATTAAAACAATTTCCAGACACTTTGAAGTATGCTTATCTTGATGAGAAAAAGATATATCATGTTATTATTAGTGCTAACCTTTTGAACATGAAGAAGAAAGATTATTGAAAATTCTGAAGAAGCACCGTGCTGGTATTGGATATACTCTTGATGGTCTTAAGGCCATTAGTCCCACTCTATGTCAAAACAAGACTACAACCTAATGCTAAACCCATTGTTGATCATCAACGACGTCTGAATCCTAAGATGAAAGAAGTGGTAAGAACTTAAATACTAAAACTTCTCGAAGCAGGTATAATCTATCCCATAGCTGGTAGTAGATGGGTAAGTCATGTTCATTGTGTCCCTAAGAAAAGAGGTATTACAGTTGTTCCTAATGATAAGAATGAACTCATTCCACAAAGAATTGTTACTGGCTACAGAATGGTAATTGATTTTAGAAAATTAAATAAAGCTACTAGAAAAGATCATTACCCTCTGCCTTTTATTGATCAAATGCTAGAAAGATTATCTAAGAACAGACACTTTTGTTTTGTTGATGGATATTCCAGTATTTCTCAAATACCTATTTCACAACCTGATCAAGATAAGACCACTTTTACTTGTCATTTTCGAACCTATGCTTATAGACGTATGACTTTTGGTCTATGCAATGCACCTGCTACCTTTGAAAGATGTATGATTGCTATATTCTATGATTTTTGTGAAAAGATTGTTGAGGTTTTCATGGATGATTTTTCTGTTTATGGAACTTCTTTTGATGATTGCTTAAGCAACCTTGATCGAGTTTTGTAGATATGTGAACAAACCAATCTTGTCTTGAGTTGGGAGAAGTGCCACTTTATGGTTAATGAAGGTATTGTCTTGGGGCATAAAATTTCTGAACGAGGTATTGAGGTGGAAAAAGCTAAAATTGATGCAATTGAGAAAATGCCATTTCCCAAAGATATTAAAGGTATTCGTAGTTTCCTTGGTCATGCTAATTTCTGTAGGAGGTTTATTAAAGACTTCTCTAAAACTTCTTGGCCTCTTACAAATCTTTTACAAAAGGATGTTCCATTTGTTTTTTATGATGATTGTGTAGAAGCCTTTGAAACACTGAAGAAAGCCTTAACTTCTGCACCTATTGTTCAACCACCTGATTGGAACTTGCCTTTTGAAATTATGTGTGATGCTAGTGATTATGTTGTTGGTGCTGTTTTAGGACAAAGAGTTGATAAGAAATTAAATTTTATACATTATGCTAGCAAAACACTACACAATGCCCAAAGAAATTATGCTACTACTAAAAAGGAATTTTTAGCAGTTGTGTTTGCTTGTGATAAATTCAGATCTTACATTGTTGATAGTAATTGTTCACACTGATCATGTTGCTATAAAATATCTTATGGAAAAGGAAGATGCTGAACCTAGACTCATTAGGTGGGTTCTCTTGCTACAAGAATTTGATTTACATATCACTGATAGGGAAGGAGCTGAGAACCCCGTCGCTGATAACTTATCTATGTTAGAAAATATTCTTGATGACCCACTACCCATTGATGATAGCTTTCCTAATGAACAACTAGCTGCAATAAATTTTTGTCATAATACTCCTTGATATGCTGGCGACGCTACTTATATTGTTGCTAAATTTATATCACCTAGTTTCTATTGGCCTACTCTCTTTAGAAATTAATTTTGGGATGACCCACATCTTTATAAAGGAGTAGATGGTATTATTAGACGGTGTGTACCTGAGCATGAACAGGAACAAATCCTACGGAAACAGCACTCCGAAGCTTATGGCCAACATCATGCAGGAGATAGAACTGCTCATAAGGTATTGCAATCTCGTTTCTATTGGCCTACTCTCATTAAGGATGCTCGTAAGTTTGTTTTATCTTGTGATGAATGTCAAAGGATAGGTAATATTGGTAAGCGTCAGGAAATGGCTATGAATTATTCACTTGTTGTTGAACCATTTGATGTTTGAGGTTTTGATTACATGGGACCTTTTCCTTCCTCTAATGGGTATACACATATTTTGGTTCCTGTTGATTACATTACTAAGTGGGTAGAAGCTATTCCAACTAGTAGTGTTGATCATAGTACCACTATTAAAATGCTTAAAGAAGTTATTTTCCCAAGGTTTGGAGTCCCTGGATATTTAATGGCTGATGGTGGTTCACACTTTATTCATGGTGATTTCCATAAAATGCTTGCTAAGTATGATGTTAACCATAGAATTGCTTCACCCTATCATACTCAATCTAGTGATCAAGTTAAACTTAACAATAGAGAAATAAAATTAATATTACAAAAAGCTATTAATAGGTCCCGAAATAATTGGCCTAAGAAATTGGATGATGCACTTTGGTCCTACAGAACGGCTTATAAAAATCCTATGGGTATGTCTCCTTATAAAATGGTTTACAGAAAAGCTTGTCATTTGCCTCTTAAGTTAGAACATAAAGCATATTGGACAATTAAAGAACTCAATTATGATTTCAAAATTGCCGGTTAAAAGAGGTTATTTGATATTAGCTCACTAGATGAATGGAGAACATAAGCTTAGGAAAATTCCAAAGTATTCAAAGAGAAAGTTAAAAGATGGCATGACAAAAGAATCCAAAAGTGGGAATTCAGAGTTGGTGAATGATACGTCTCCAATGTATCTATAATTTTTTATTATTCCATGCTATTATATTACCCCTTTTGGATGTTTATGGGCTTTATTTCACACATTTATATCATTTTTGGGACTAACCTACTAATCGGAGGCCCGGCCCACATTGCTGTTTTTTTTGCCTATTTCAGTATTTCGAAAAAAGGAATATCAAACGGAGTCCAAACAAAATGAAATCTTCGGGAGCGTGATTTTTGGAACGAACATGATCCAGAGGACTTGGAGTGCAAGTCAAGAAGAAGTCGAAGCTTCCAAGAGAGAGGAGAGCGCCCCCCCATAGGGCGCCCCCCTGTCTCGTGGGCCCCTCGGGCGTCGACTGACGTACTTCTTCCTCCTATATAAGCCTACGTACCCCGAAAACATCCAGGGGGCAGACGAAACACAATTTCCACCACCGTAACCTTCTGTATCTGCAAGATCTCATCTTGGAGCCTTTGCCAGCACTGTGCCGGAGGGGGAATCAACCACGAAGGGCTTCTACATTAACATCCTTGCCCCTCCGATGAGTTGTGAATAGTTTACCACAGACCTACGGGTCCATAGTTATTAGCTAGATGGCTTCTTCTCTCTTTTTGGATCTCAATACAATGTTCCCCACCTCTCTTGTGGAGATCTATTCGATGTAAACTCTTTTTGCGGTGTGTTTGTCGAGATCGGATGAATGGTGGGTTTATGATCAAGTTTTTCTATGAATAATATTTGAATCTTCTCTGAATTCTTTTATGTATGATTGAGTTATCTTTGCAAGTCTCTTCGAATTATCAGTTTGGTTTGCCCTACTAGATTGATCTTTCTTGCCATGGGATAAGTGCTTAGCTTTGGGTTCAATCTGCGGTGTCCTTACCCAGTGACAGAAAGGGTTGCAAGGCACGTATTGTATTGTTGCCATCGAGGATAACAAGATGGGGTTTATATCATATTGCTTGAGTTTATCCCTCTACATCATGTCATCTTGCTTAATGTGTTACTCTGTTCTTATGAACTTAATACTCTAGATGCAGGCAGGAGTCGGTCGATGTGTGGAGTAATAGTAGTAGATGCAGGCAGGAGTCGGTCTACTTGTTGTGGACGTGATGCCTATATACATGATCATGCCTAGATAATCTCATAATTATTTGCTTTTCTATCAATTGCTCGACAGTAATTTGTTCACCCATTGTAATACTTATCCTATCTTGAGAGAAGCCACTAGTGAGACCTATGGCCCCCGGGTCTATCTCTTAGCATATTTGCTTCCAATCTACTTTTATTTGCATCTTTACTTTTTGCATCTATATTATAAAATACCAAAAATATATTTATCTTATCATACTATCTTTATTAGATCTCACTTTCGCAAGTGGCCGTGAAGGGATTGACAACCCCTTTATTGCGTTGGTTGGGAGTTCTTTGTTTGTTTGTGTAGGTGCGTGGGACTTTTGAGGAGCCTCCTACTGGATTGATACCTTGGTTCTCAAAAACTGAGGGAAATACTTACGCTACTATTGCTGCATCACCCTCTCCTCTTCGAGGAAAACCAACGCAAGCTCAAGACGTAGCATGAAGGATTTCTGGCGCCGTTGCTGGGGAGGTCTTTGCTCAAGTCAAGACATACCAAGTACCCATCACAAACCCATCTCCCTCGCATTTACATTATTTGCGATTTGCCTCTCGTTTTCCTCTCCCCCACTTCACCCTTGCCGTTTTATTCACCCTCTCTTTCCCTATCTCGTCCTCTCTTTTTTGCTTGCCTTTTTTCTGTTTGCTTGTGTGTTGGATTACTTGTTGCCATGGCTCAAGATAATACCAAATTGTGTGATTTCTCGAATACCAAAATAATGATTTCCTTAGTACTCCGATTGCTCCTCTTAATGATGTTGAGTCTTGTGAAATCAATACTGCTTTGCTGAATCTTGTTATGAAAGATCAATTCACCGGCCTTCCTAGTGAAGATGCTGCTACTCATCTAAACAACTTTGTGGATTTGTGTGATATGCAAAAGAAGAAAGATACGGATAACAATATTGTCAAATTGAAGTTATTTCCATTTTCACTTAGAGATCGTGCTAAAGTTTGGTTTTCGTCTTTGCCTAAAAATAGTATTGATTCTTGGAACAAGTGCAAAGATGCTTTTATCTCTAAGTATTTTCCTCCCACTAAGATTATCACTCTTAGGAACGATATTATGAATTTTAAACAACTTGATCATGAGCATGTTGCCCAATCTTGGGAAAGAATGAAATTGATGCTTTGCAATTGCCCTACTAATGGTTTAAATTTATGGATGATCATACAAAATTTTTATGCCGGTTTGAACTTTGCTTCTAGAAATCTCTTAGATTCGGCCGCGGGAGGCACGTTTATGGAAATCACGTTAGGAGATGCTACAAAACTTCTTGATAATATTATGGCTAATTATTCACAATGGCACACTGAAAGATCTTCTAGTAAAAAAGTGCATGCTATAGAAGAAATCAATGTTTTGAGTGGAAAGATGGATGAACTTATGAAATTGTTTGCTACTAAGAATACTCCTCTTGATCCCAATGATATGCCTTTGTCTTCTTTGATTGAGAATAATAATGAATCTATGGATGTGAATTTTGTTGGTAGGAATAGTTTTGGAAACAATGCTTATAGAGGAAACTTTAATGCTAGACTGTTCCCTAGTAATTCCTCTAATAATTATGGAAATTCCTACAATAATTCTTATGGTAATTTTAATAAGATGCCCTCTGATTTTGAGAATAGTGTGAAAGAATTTATGATTTCTCAAAAGAATTTTAATGCTTTGCTTGAAGAAAAATTGCTCAAAGTTGATGATTTGGCTAGGAACGTTGATAGACTTTCACTTGATGTTGATTCTCTTAAACTTAGATCTTCTCCTCCCAAGCATGATATCAAAGTCTCTCAAAGGAATGAGAATTTCCATTGATGAGTGCAAGGAAAGAACCACTAGATATCGTGCAAAGAAAGATAGCTTTATAAAAGCATGTTCTTCTAGTTTCCATGAAAATAATGATGAGGATCTTAAAGTTATTGATGCGTCTCCTATTAGATCTATGTTTTGCAATATGAATCTTGATAATTATGTGTGACGCCGGGTAATTAAGCTACAACAACCCTCTGCTAATGATGACACGTCACTTCGATTACTGTTGCTAATCTCGCGTTGATTCGAAACCGATTCAAATTCAAATTTAAATCAAAGGCTAACAACAAAAGTTTTCAAATATTAAAACTAAATTGTTCGGGTTGTGCCAAATAATGCATAGGTACTTATGATGGAGAAACCACATTTTTATAAAAGATTTAAATGCACTTAAGTAATTAAAACAATAGGTAAAACAATTAAATAAATGCCTTTTTGATTTTATAAAATACTAAACTATTTTGTTGAGGGGTAAACCTTTTTGTGGCAGTAGTTGGAACTATAACTCTATTTTAACTGGGGTTTTCTTTTGGTAAAACTATAAACTATTAAGAATAAAAGGAAATAGGAAAGAACAAGTAAAAATATATATATAACATAATAGATAAAAGGACAAAAGGCCCCCCTCCCACCGGGCCTCGGCCCAGCCACGTGCGAGGCCGGCCCATCCCCACTCCCTTAACCCCCTGGTGCCGAAACCCTAGGCATCGACACCCCCACTTCCCCCCCCCCACTCGCGCCCCCACTCTCCCTCTCCCCCGATCCAATCGGGATCGGGATTGAACGCCCCGTCCCGTGCGCCTCCTACACCCCCGGCCTCGCGCGTCCCGCCGGCGACCTCGCTGGAGCCCACCTCGCCGGAGGCCCCATCGCGGATCTGGTCTCCCTCCGTCCCCTGATGCCCGCGCTTGCCCCTGTGCTCCGCCCGTCATCGCCCCTGCCCGACCGCCTCAACACCGCCGGCCCGCGCCTCGTCTCCACCTCTCCGACCCACCATGGCCTCCCGCGAGCTCACGGACCTCCCCTGCCGCTTGATGTGATCCCCCTCGCTCTCCCCGTTTCCCCCTTTCCGTTTCTTCGTCGCCGGAGTTCGCCGCACCACCGCGTCGAGAGCTCGCTGGGCGCCCATGCTCACCACCACTGGCCGCACACACGCACGCTCGTGCCGGGGCGCACCCCCTGGCCGTGGCCATCACACGCACGTCTCGCCCAGCGCGCCCATTCTAGCACGTGCGCCCGCGCTTGGCTGCGCGCTCCTTGGCCGCACCCGATTGCCATCGCCGCTACCCGCGACTGCTCGTTCACCGATGGCGGCCCGCGACCGCATCCCCCGCTCGACAACCGATCCCCACACCTCCATGTCGGTGCTCGGCGCCGCTCCCCGCACTCCATGGCCGCCGACCCCTGTCGTTCGCCTCTGGTGGTGGCCTCGCCCCCCTGGTGCGTGCTCGAATCCAGTCGCACCAGTGGCTGCCTGGGCCACTGCCCAGTGGGGCCCCCTCACACCCCTGTTAAAAAAGAATAATTAATTAATGTTGCTTAATTAACCAATTAACTATCTAATTAGCCTAACTAAACCTGTTAGTTAACTAGACAGTCAATGAGAGGGGGCCCCACCCCCTGTTGACCAGTCAAAGTTTGACTGGTCAACTGGGTCCCCCTGGTCCCACTTGTCAGCCAGTGTACAATTTTTGTGTGCACTGTGCTGGGTACATCTAGCAATTTAACTTTAATTTCAAATTAAAATAAATTAGAAAATGAATTAAAACTTTGAAAATTAATATAAAATAACCCATAACTCGGATGAAAATACTTTGTACATGAAAGTTGCTCAAAACGACGAGACGAATCGGAATACGCAACCCATTCGTCAGCCACACGTCGCTATCATAGCGAACCTGCAACATTTCACCTCCGATTCATCTGTCCAAAAACGCGAAACGCCGGGGATACTTTCCCGGATGTTTCCCCCCTTCGTCGGTATCAATTACTACCGCGTTAGGGCACACCTAACACCGCCTATTGCCATGTTACGCTTTGTGATGCTTTGATTGCTTTGGTATTTATTGTGTTCCCCCTCCGTTACTTCTTTCTGGTAGACCCCGAGACTGCCGGCGACCCCAGTTCGAATACGGAGTTGACGGCCCCTCCTTGCCAGAGCAACCAGGCAAGCCCCCCCTTTGATCACCAGATATCGCCTATTCTACACTCTACTTCTTGCATTAGAGTAGTGTAGCATGTTACTGTTTCGATTAATCATATTATGTTGCATAGCCTGTCATTGTTGCTACATCTTTTGATACCTTACCTGCAATCCTAAATGCTTAGTATAGGATGCTAGTTTATCATCATTGGCCCTACATTCTTGTCTGTCTTCCTTGCTATACTATCGGGCCGTGGTCACTCAGGAGGTGATCACGGGTATATACTATACATACATATACTATACAGATGGTGACTAAAGTCGGGTCAGCTCGTTGAGGACCCGCAAGTGATTTCGATGTGGGGGCTGGAAGGACAGGTGGCTCCATCCCGGTAGAGATGGGCCTGGGTTCCCGACGGCCCCCGACTGTTACTTTGGTGGCGGAGCGACATGGCAGGTTGAGACCACCTAGGCGAGAGGTGGGCCTGGCCCTGGTCGGCGTCCGGGGTTACTTAAGAATAACATGCTTAACGATATCTTGGTATTTGATCTGAGTCTGGCCACTTGCCTATACGCACTAACCAACTACGAGGGAAAGATATGGGCACTCGACGTCGTGGTATTAGCCGAAGCCTTCGTGACATCAGCGATTGAGCGGCGCACGCCAGATTGGAACGTAAGCCTGCTCTTGTATTAAGGGGGCCAGTTCTGCTTCCGTCCGCCCTCGCAACATGCAGGTGTGCAATGGGCGATGGGCCCAGACCCCTGCGCCATAGGATTTAGACCAGCGTGCTGACCTCTCTGTTGTGCCTAGGTAGGGTTGCGATATGTTGATCTTCCGAGGCCGGGCATGACCCAGGAAAGTGTGTCTGGCCAAATGGGATTGAGCGTGTTGGGTTATGTGGTGCACCCCTGCAGGGAAGTTTGTCTATTCGAATAGCCGTGTCCCTCGGTAAAAGGATGACCCGGAGTTATACCTTGACCTTATGACAACTAGAACCGGATACTTAATAAAACACAACCAGACAAGTTCCACAAACAACCCGGTGATCGCTTTTCCACAGGGCGACGAGGGGAGGATCGCCGAGTAGGATTATGCTATGCGATGCTACTTGGAGGACTTCAATCTACTCTCTTCTACATGCAGCAAGACGGAGGCTGCCAGAAGCGTAGTCTTCGATAGGACTAGCTATCCCCCTCTTATTCTGGCATTCTGCAGTTCAGTCCACCGATATTGCCTCTTTACACATATACCCATGCATATGTAGTGTAGATCCTTGCTTGCGAGTACATTGGATGAGTACTCACGGTTGCTTTTCTCCCTCTTTCCCCCCTTTCCCTTCTACCTGGTTGTCGCAACCAGATGCCAGAGCGTAGGAGCCAGACGCCACCGTCGACGACGACTCTTACTACATTGGAGGTGCCTACTACTACGTGCAGGCCGCTGACGATGACCAGGAATAGTTTAGGATGATCCCAGGTAGGAGGCCTGCGCTTCTTTCGATCTGTATCCCAGTTTGTGCGAGCCATCTTATGGAAACTTGTTTATCTTATGTCTGTACTCGGATATTGTTGCTTCCGCTGACTCGTTTCTGTTCGAGCACTTGTATTCGAGCCCTCGAGGCCCCTGGCTCGTAACATGATGCTTGTATGACTTATTTTACTTTTAGAGTTGTGTTGTGATATCTTCCCTGAGTCCCTGATCTTGATCGTACACGTTTGCATGCATGATTAGTGTATGATTGAATCGGGGGCGTCACAAGTTGGTATCAGAGCCAACTGCCTGTAGGAATCCCCCTTCCACGCTCCTTGGCCGAAGTCGACCCTAGTCACTACAAAACTTTTACTAACATGGTTGTGAGTCTTATGGGCCCACGTCGCCATTGGGTGGTATTAGGATCTTTTACTCCTCGACCTTTACTCTGGCACTCCGATCTCTTCTCTATTCGGGTTAAATGATTTTACTAACACTGACTCTCGGTTCTCGTAACTACTTCCTCCCAAAGAACCCTCACTCCTGATGATTGCTTAGTGCACCAGAAGATTTCGAAGATACTCTACGATGTTCTCCCGAGACACTTGTGCCCACCGCCCTTACAAACTCCCTACCATTGTTATATCCTTATGGATAACTATATACACGTGCCATTCTTACATTCAATCCCATTGATCTTGATATTAGAAGATGCCCCAAACTGCTCTCCGTTGCTCCGAGAATCCTTTGAGCTTACTGCCTTGCAGTTCTTACCACTTGAACACACCCTACAAATAATTTCTCGCACTTATTGAGTATCCACTCATCCTCAGTTAATCCATGTAATTCACAAAGATTCTTCGAAATGCTATTCGGCCTTCTAAAAATCCTAAGCACCTTATTGCTACTGAAGTTCTTACCTTCCTGCAATATAGTTAATTCCATATATCTAGTCATCTTCATTGGCATCCTTTGTCTTTACAATTTTGAGTCCGTGATTCAATACATTGCGAATGCCCGCAATCATCAGATGATCCTTATGAATTATCTTTCCGGCTCAGCCATCATTTTTAGCTCGAGCTGGTTCTCGACCAATCAAATTTGTTGTCGATTGTACCCCTAAGTCTATTCAAGTTATCCATCCTTAACCAGAGCGTTTGCTTTTGATCCCTTGAGTTGGAGCTCATAATTCCTTTGCATTTGATTTTGAATTAATCAGTTGATTCGATAATCTGATCTTCTCGCTTTCTTCTTCTTCTGGTTGAGTACCGATGCTCACTTCAGATCCCTTGAGGACCACCAGATCCTTATTGGATTTTATCTGACAACATCCTTCATATTTGATAACTTTCTAAGTCTTTACTTGGATACATAATGCCTTTGGTAAATTGTATCCTCTGCCTTGTCGAACATGCTCTGCTTTCGAGCTTGTGTTATTTACTCCTGAAGCTTGTGGTATATGTTTCCACGATACCCTGACGGGTTGATAGAGGCGGGGTGTCCCGATCTTTCGATGAGATGATAACTATCGATTTGGTGGAGACGACTTTGACGATCCGACTAAAAACATGCACGACTCGTTGCGCCTTAGCAATCGCTAAACCAACTCTGAGAGGTTATTGACCACGCCGGAGCACAATCAACCTGACCACGAAGGTCTATTCCTGCAAGCAATCGAAGAACAAGCAAGAATATGATAAAAGCAATCGGAATATTGCGAGTATATATGAAGTATTGATAAAGGTGGGGATCCGTAAGCGGTCTTGGTCTGTTCGTTGGACACAAACAAAGTACACGAAGTTGCAATGGCTAACTTTTAACGAAACAAATCCCAAGGAAAAGGCTACTAGATGGATCTACTTATATAGGAGCAAGGGGTGGCGGCCAAGGAGATGGGAGAATGTCCCAAGGCAGCCTAAAACCAACCCTAGGTCGTACAAGGCTCATGGGCCCAAGTGGAGATGACGTAACACCTTTGGACTTGTAGTTTGACTCGGATTCTGCTGCAGTGTCAGATTGTTTCGTCCATAACTCGATGCTCCGGACGGATTTGAAGGTGATTCCAATTGGGTTGGAAAGAGCAGGAAATCTACTTTCCAACAAAAGAAGAATCACCCAATTCGGAGTCCGGATGAAAGAGTTCTTGGCGTTTTGAATCAGGTGTGTCTGTGTAGTCCGAATCTGAGTCCAGAACGTGAGAGACTTGGACTCTATCTTCTCTTGGGCCAAAAGTGACGTGAGAGAACTTTTTGAACAGCAAGTAAACATCTCTTTCTCCCTTATCTTCATATGTGTATTGTACAAATGTCCCATACACCTGCAATTAGACATGGCACAAAAGTTTGTGAAGTATTTTTGTCCTGGATGACATAAATAAACTATTGCATAGTTTGCATTAGAAATCACCTCACAAGTATACATGTATGCAATATATTTGGTCATATCCAAGGTAGTCATGTCCTCGTCATGGGTTGAACCTATGCCTTCCTTAATATGTGTGAACTCGAAAGTTTTCACGAGTCATACTCTTCTGGTGTTTTGCTAAATAAAATTTCAACACTACAACTTCTTCGAAAGTGAGAGGTGAATGAAAGGTTATACATTTGGAGAAGTGGGAGTCGACCTTGAACTTTGTGTTCATGCCCATGGAAACGATGTTGAGCTTATCATGATAGCTTCTCGTAACAAATAATTATTCACTTAGCATAATTTGAACTTGTATCTATGATTTTGTCCTTTGCAATCATGGTTTCGATCATATTATTATTCATTAATTCCTTTTCTCAGACAAGTTAAAGTACTTGCTTTCTTCAGATCAGTACGCCTTCCCAACCTCTATTTTTGATCAACCTTCGAGTATTACCCCATGGTATCTCGAGGATATCAACCCATTACACTACATCTTATGAATTTCTGATGAAGTAGTACCTTTCCCCGTCATAGTCACTCCAGGGGTTCTAGGTTGTCGTTAACCGAGAACACCGATTTGTGAATCAAATCAACACTGTGATTCAGTACTTCCAGTACGTTATTGTTAATAAGTTTAATACTTCATCACGTCATTACTAGCCTGATCAGCTACATCATTATCATGCTAATTATAACTGTGCTACCTGGTCCTTCTTCCCGGAGCACGATTTTCGACGATGAGCTAAGCTTACGTCGATGTTCCTTGTCTTATCATTTCAGCTCGAACATCAAGCTTGATTCCAAGTTTGTGTCGTGTCTGTGGTTCCAATAACCCTTCGCTTCACCATTGCTTTTGCTTGATGTTGTCGCTGATCGATTACATCTTCATTAAACCTCTCGGCAAAAATTTGTCATAATCATCATTCAAACATTGATTGTGCTACCTAGTCCAGATTTTTGGGTGCACTTTTCAACCAATGTTTAATTGTGTATGTTTTCTTCGAGCATACATCATTATATCATTTGATCTGAGAAATGTTATCTCCTTGTTCACCTAATTTTGGAAATCCATCCTTTTGGAAATCTTGATGAATTGTCACTGAGTCCATCAGCCACCTCCTCATCCTCTCCTTGGTTTATTGATGAACTCTTGTTTCGGGACTCGCTTATATGGTTCATTTTCCCGAGAATCTTACAATGTCATTTCGTCGACTTGTGACGCACCTTTTATTCTCGGACATCCTGAGTCTGAGGTATCATGACACCAATCGGATCTGAATCTTGGTAGGATATGATGGTTGGGACAACTTTCCAGGAGTTATAACGTTGGTCCTTTGATGACCCGGTAATATGATGTCATGCCTAGCACACCTGGCCGGAGGACCTATTGTTATAGTATCCTCTTTAGCAAGGTTAACCATTCTTCCATGAGGAAATTGCAAGACTTATTCCATGAGTTGTTCCTGATGGATCCTTTGTGTACCCAAAGTCTGATCTTTGCTTCAAGACCATTCCAATGCTATCTCGAAGCATGTCTGTGGTAGTCCGATTTTTAATAAGAATATTTGAAGCACAATGCTAAATTTTCTCTATAAATTATCCAAACATCGTTGTATGGGTAATGTCATGAAATTTCTCTCCCCTTTCCAAAAAGGTTTTCTACAATTATATCATGTCATGGATAACATGCTCTGCTTGTCCTTGGGAAGGATACACCCTGAATTATGTGTTTAAGCACATTTTTCCCTTCCATTGTTCTGATTAAACCTGATAATCCCTTTTCCTTTCCATTGGTTTGTTTAACCCTTCTTGTGATCTATATTATATAAGCAGTAATGTTCTTCTTCTTATGCAAAACACCTTGGTGTACAACAGTGTCGGCAAGACCCCGTTGATTTTGTTTATGGCATTCCGGTAACCACCGATGGACGAGAATTTAGCCTATTGGTCTGCCTCGTTCTACGAGCAGGAAAGTGGTTCTCTTCGTCCCTCGCCCTTGGTACCAACGATGCTGCCAACATAACTGACCGGATATTCACTGACATGTCTTGCTATCATGACCGTGCAAGATGTCAATGCCCTTCCTTCTTTTAACCCACATGGTGGGCCCATAACACACAGTTCCACAGGATCGAAACCTGACTCTCATGTACAACCCTGTTTCTAATGGATATTCCTCACGCTTGGCTTCGTATTTAATTCACGGGCCACCTTCCTAGTGTTCTATTCTTGTATCAGACGCAATCCTTACTCTCGTTGCTCTGAACCCCTTTCTCACCCTAGTTCAGACCTCGATCAACTATCTATCTGCTTGGAACCTCTTATTGTACCTTCGTACCTTACTCTTGATGTATTTTATATGTTCAACTCAAGAGATACTCTTATGCTCATTCTTGGGTTAACCCCAGATTGTTCCCTCATAAGCATTTTGTCATAGCCGAGCTGCCCCTTATCAATTCGTTAGTATGTTGGAGTTCCCAAAGAAAAGGACGACTTCACCATGATGACCTGAAGCAGAGAAATGAAGACGTCAATGTAATGTATAGACCTCTTCGAGAAGAGCAACCAACACCGAGAAGACCCGTTAGAATTTCGTAACCAAATCCCTTCCCCCTTACTCCCACTCCTAAATCTCGGGACGAGATTTCTTGTAGTAGAGAAGAATTGTGACGCCCGGATAATTAAGCAACAACTACCCTGTGCTAATGATGACACGTCACTTCGATTACTACTGCTAATCTCGCGTTGATTCGAAACCGATTCAAATTCAAATTTAAAACAAAGGCTAACACCAAATGTTTTCAAATATTAAAATTAAATTGTTCGGGTTGTGCCAAATAATGCATAGGTACTTAGGATGGAGAAACAACATTTTTATAAAAGATTTAAATGCACTTAAGTAATTAAAACAATAGGAAAAACAATTAAATAAATGCCTTTTTGATTTTATAAAATACTAAACTATTTTGTTGAGGGGTAAAACTATTTGTGGCAGTAGTTGGAACTATAACTCTATTTTAGCTGGGGTTTGCTTTTGGTAAAACTATAAACTATTAAGAAATAAAAGGAAATAGGAAAGAACAAGTAAAAAAATATAAAACATAATAGATAAAAGGCCAAAAGGCCCCCCTCCCACCAGGCCTCGGCCCAGCCACATGCCAGGCCGGCCCATCCCCACTCCCTTAACCCCCTGGTGCCGAAACCCTAGGCACCTACACCACCACACCCCCACTCGCGCCCCCACTCTCCCTCTCCCCCGATCCAATCGGGATCGGGCTTGAACGCCCCGTCCCGTGCGCCTCTTACCCCCCGGCCTCGCGCGTCCTGCCGGTGACCTCGCTGGAGCCCACCTCGCCGGAGGCCCCGTCGCGGATCTGGTCTCCCTCCGTCCCCTGATGCCCGCGCCTGCCCCTCTGCTCCACCCGTTGTCGCCCCTGCCCGACTGCCTAAACACCGACGGCCCGTGCCTCGTCTCCACCTCTCTGACCCGCCATGGCCTCTCCCGAGCTCACGGACCTACCCTGCCGCTCGATGTGAGCCCCCCTCGCTCTCCTCGTTTCCCCCTTTTCGTTTCTTCGTCGCCGGAGTTCGCCGCACCACCGCGTCGAGAGCTTGCTGGGCGCCCGTTCTCACCACCACTGGCTGCACACACGCACGCTCGCGCCAAGGCGCACCCCCTGGCCGTGGCCGTCACATGCATGTCTCACCCAGCGCGCCCCTTCTAGCATGCGCGCCTGCGTTTGGCTACGCGCTCCTCGGCCGCACCCGATTGCCATCGCCGCTACCCGTGGCTGCTCGTTCGCCGATGGCGGCCTGCGCCCGCATCCCTTGCTCGACAACCGATGCCCACACCTCCATGTCGATGCTAGACGCTGATCCCCGCACTCCACGGCCGCCGGCCCCTGTCGTTCGCCTCCGGTGGTGGCTTCGCCCCCTGGTGCATGCTCAAACCCAGTGGCACCAGTGGCTGCCTGGGCCACTGCCCAGTGGGGCCCCCTCACACCCCTGTTAAAAAAGAATAATTAATTAACTTAATTAATATTGCTTAATTAACCAATTAACTATCTAATTAGCCTAACTAAACCTGTTAGTTAACTAGACAGTCAATGACAGGGGGCCCCACCCCTTGTTGACCAGTCAAAGTTTGACTGGTCAACTGGGTCCCCCTGGTCCCACTTGTCAGCCAGTGTAAAATTTTTGTGTGCACTGTGTTGGGTACATCTAGCAATTTAACATTAATTTTGAATTAAAATAAATTAGAAAATGAATTAAAACTTTGAAAATTAATATAAAATAACCCGTAACTCGGATGAAAATACTTTGTACATGAAAGTTGCTCAGAACGAGAAGACGAATCCGAATACGCAACCCGTTTGTCAACCACATGTCCCTAGCATAGCAAACCTGCAACATTTCACCTCCGGTTCATTTGTCCGAAAACGCGAAACGCCGGGGATACTTTCCCGGATGTTTCCCCCCTTCGCCGGTATCAACTACTACCGCGTTAGGGCACACCTAACACCGCGTATTGCCATGTTACGCTTTGTGATGCTTTGATTGCTTTGTTATCTATTGTGTTCCCCCTCCGTTACTTCTTTCCGATAGACCCCGAGATTGCCGGCGACCCCAGTTCGACTACGGAGTTGACGGCCCCTCCTTGCCAGAGCAACCAGGCAAGCCCCCCCTTTGATCACCAGATATCGCCTATCCTACACTCTACTACTTGCATTAGAGTAGTGTAGCATGTTACTGTTTCGATTAAGCCTATTCTTTTGCATAACCTATCATTGTTGCTACATCTGTTGATACCTTACCTGCAATCCTAAATGCTTAGTATAGGATGCTAGTTTATCATCATTGGCCCTGCATTCTTGTCGGTCTTCCTTGCTATACTATCGGGCCGTGATCACTCAGTACGTGATCATGGGTATATACTATACATACATATACTATACAGATGGTGACTAAAGTTGGGTGAGTTCCTTGAGTACCCGCAAGTGATTTTGATGTGGGGGCTGGAAGGACAGGTGGCTCCATCCCGGTAGAGGTGGGCCTGAGTTCCCGACGGCTCCCGACTGTTACTTTGGTGGCGGAGCGACAAGGCAGGTTGAGACCACCTAGGCGAGATGTGGGCCTGGTCCCGGTCAGCGTCCGTGGTTACTAGCCTATACGCACTTACCAACTACGAGGGAAAGATATGGGCACTCGACGTCGTGGTATCAGCCAAAGTCTTCGTGACGTCAGCGACTTAGCGGCGCGTGCCGGATTGGAACGTAAGCCTGCTCTTGTATTAAGGGGGCTAGTTCTGCTTCCGGCCGACCTCACAATGTGCAGGTGTTTAATGGGCGATGGGCCCAGACCCCTGCGTCATAGGATTTAGACCAGTGTGCTGACCTCTCTGTTGTGCCTAGGTAGGGCTGCGACGTGTTGATCTTCCGAGGTCGGGCATGACCCAGGAAAGCCGTGTCTATTCGAATAGCCGTGTCCCTCGGTAAAAGGACGACCCGGAGTTGTACCTTGACCTTATGACAACTAGAACCGGATACTTAATAAAAAACACCCAAACAAATTCCACAGACAACCCGGTGATCGCTTATCCATAGGGCGACGAGGGGAGGATCGCCGGGTAGGATTATGCTATGTGATGCTACTTGGAGGACTTTAATCTACTCTCTTCTACATGCTGCAAGACGGAGGCTGCCAGAAGCGTAGTCTTCGGTAGGACTAGCTATCCCCCTCTTATTCTGGCATTCTGCAGTTCAGTCCATCGATATTGCCTCTTTACACATATACCCATGCATATGTAGTGTAGATCCTTGCTTGCGAGTACTTTGGATGAGTACTCACGGTTGCTTTTCTCCCTGTTTCCCCCCTTTCCCTTCTACCTGGTTGTCGCAACCAGATGCCGGAGCCCAGGAGCCAGACGCCAGCGTCGACGGCGACTCTTACTACACTGGAGGTGCCTACTACAACATGCAGGCCACTGACAACGACCAGGAGTAGTTTAGGAGGATCCCAGGCAGGAGGCCTGCGCCTATTTCGATCTGTATCCCAGTTTGTGCTAGCCATGTTATGGCAACTTGTTTATCTTATGTCTGTACTCAGATATTGTTGCTTCCGCTGACTCGTTTCTATTCGAGCACTTGTATTCGAGCCCTTGAGGCCCCTGGCTTGTAACACGATGCTTGTATGACTTATTTTACTTTTAGAGTTGTGTTGTGATATCTTCCCTGAGTCCCTGATCTTGATCATACACGTTTGCGTGCATGATTAGTGTATGGTTGAATCGGGGGCGTCACATTATGGGACTAATGATGAGTCAACTTTACCTAGAAGGCGTCCCAAGAATTCGGAGTTTTTAGATCTTGATGCTAAATTTGGTAAAAGTGGGATTGGAGACGTCACAACTTTAAATAGTATTGAACCCACTATCTCGGATTTCAAGGATTTTGATTATGATAATTGTTCTTTAGAAGGTTGTATTTCCTTGTTGCAATCTATTGTTAATTATCCTCATGCTTATAGTCAAAATAAAGCTTTTACCAAACATATTGTTGATGCCTTGAAGCAATCTTATGATGAAAAACTTAATTTGGAAGTTTGTATACCTAGAAAACTTAATGATGAGTGGGAACCTACTATAAATATTAGAATTAAAGATCATGAGTGTTTTGCTTTGTGTGATTTGGGTGCTAGTGTTTCCACGATTCCGAAAACTTTATGTGATATTCTAGGTTTCCATGATCTTGATGATTGCTCTTTAAATTTGCACCTTGCGGATTCCACCATTAAAAAGGCAATGGGAAGGATCAATTATGTTCTCATTGTTGCAAATAGAAATTTGGTGCCCGTAGATTTTATCATTCTTGATATAGATTGTAATCTTTCTTGCCCTATTATTCTTGGTAGACCTTTCCTTAGAATGATTGGCGCGATTATTGATATGAAGGAAGGGAATATTAGATTAGAATTTCCATTAAAGAAAGGCATGGAGCACTTTCCAAGAAAGAAAGTCAAATTACCTTATGAATCTATCATGCGGGCTACTTATGAATTTAGTGCCAAAGATGGCACCCGTTAGATCTATCTTCGCTTTTATGCCTAGCTAGGGGCGTTAAACGATAGCGCTAGTTGGGTGGCAACAAAATTTTCTTTGTGTTTTTTTGTTTTTGCTCCTGTTTAGTAATAAATCTTGCATCTACCTTCTGTTTAGATGTGTTATTATCTTTTAATTAGTGTTTGTGCCAAGTAGAACCTATAGGATAACGTATGATGATAGTTGATTTGATTCTGCTGAAAAACAGAAACTTTGCGCACACGAATATAATTTTGTTAAATCACAGAAATGGGCTTTTGTGTTGATTCTTTTTTCTGCTGATCAATAAACAAATTTTCCAGGACTTACAATTTTGGTAGGATTTTTAGAGTTTCATAATTTTGTTAGTTATAGATTGCTACAGACTGTTCTGTTTTTGACAGATTCTGTTTTTCGTGTGTTGTTTGCTTATTTCGATGCATCTATGGCTAGTAAAATAGTTTATAAACCATAGGGAAGTTGGAATACAGTAGGTTTAACACCAAAATAAATAAACAATGAGATCATTACAGTACCTTATCTGGTGGTTTTGTTTTCTTTCACTAACGGAGCTTATAAGATTTCTTGTTGAGTTTTGTGTTGTGAGGTTTTCAAGTTTTGGGTAAAGCTTTTATGGACTATGGAATAAAGGGTGGCAAGAGCCTAAGCTTGGGGATGCCCAAGGCATCCCAAGATATTCAAGGATAGCTAAAAGCCTAAGCTTGGGGATGCCCCGGGAAGGCATCCCCTCTTTCGTCTTCGTTCATTGGTAACTTTACTTGGAGCTATATTTTTATTCGCCACATGATATGTGTTTTGCTTGGAGCGTCGTGTCTTATATTAGTCTTTGCTTTTTAGTTTACCACAATCATCCTTGCTGTACACACCTTTTGGGAGGAGCCTATTTGATTAGAATTTGCTAGAATACTCTATGTGCTTCACTTATATCTTTTGAGCTTGATAGTTTTTGCTCTAGTGTTTCACTTATCTTTACCTAATAATAAAGCACGGATTGGGTCTCCGGGTTCACCGTCACAATACACTTTCTTCTCATGTCATAATACGCTTTTACGATTTATATGGACAAAATCGCAATATAAACGAGGTGGTACTAAATTTCTGTCTCGCAATTCAATCATGCGTCTTCCGCGCCTGGGCTTCAGCCCATCTAGCATGCATGTTCTGCGTCTGGGCTGGATGCAGCTGTGGCGGCCCATGCGTGGGGTGTTCAGGCGGTCAACGCCGCATAACCGTGCCTCCCGATCCCACCTCCAGCCCGCCGCCACCTCCCGGCATGCCCCGCCCCACCTCAGCGCGCGCAGCCGGCCGCCGCCGCGCCGCCCCGCCACCGCCGACCCCGCCGGCACGCCTACCCCTATCTCTGGATCGAGGCGGGTCAACGAGCGTGTGGGGCGGCAGGCGGCTCTCCGGCTCGACCCGATCGGATCCGATCGAGTGAGGCCTGCACAGGGCGGCGGCGGATGGGCTGGACGCACAGAACGACGGTGGCGTCCGGATCCAGGCGAGCGTCGGCGGCACAAGGCGTCGTGGTTCTCCGGGGCAGCGCCATGGTTGCTCCGCCGTGCTCCTGGAAGAGAACGAGGAAGGATGAGGGAGAGCAAGCATGGAAGATGCCGAGAACCCAAGCTGCTCCCTCCAGCGTGCCCCCTCCATGGCTCGTCGTCGCTCTGTGACCACATCCAGCTCTAGGCAAGCCTTCCGGACAGCATCTCTCCTCCCTCTCCCTCCATCTTTATTTGTCTGCTAGCTTGCTACAAAATTCTAGAACTATCTGATTCCAAAGGCTTCTGTTGAAAAGTAGCATGATTTCAAATGCTTCTGCTGAAAAGTAGTGTCAATCTTCAGCAGAAGCCTTAGTTATCCATGGTCTCTCATCCTGACTTTTGAAAAGCAATTCAACAATGTCTATTGGGATGTCATCTCTCATGGCAAGTTTCTCTTCTTCGGTAGTTTCCCCTCAAAGGCTGTGCTTACCTGGAGAAACCAGAGGATATAAATGAGGCTGTACAATTAATCTCTTAAGTATTTAGCAGAGAAGCACTATTGTGCAAACACTAATATTGGTTTCCCCTCTCTTCGATTATAGTGCCAAAAAAATAATGGTGCCGAACAGCACATACATAAGTGTGGTGGACACTATCCTGCGGCATGATGCTCCTGCTTCCCTGCTGTTTGCCATGGATTTAACATATTTGTCTTGTTGGGAATCCGAGCAGCTGTTGCAGAAGGACGTCAACCTCCTTAATCCGATGGCTGAGCTAGAGAAGCACTCACAAGAAGAAGCATCTCGTGCAGTCCATCAACTCATCATGTACGTGCGCATCAGATCATGTATGGTCCAGAGGAAATATTCCTTTCTCTTTCAATTGATTTGTCTCCTGGCCCCTTTTGTCTTTGTTTTATATGTCCGTAGGATGTCATGTGCCAGAACCGCTTCAACATGTGAGCATGATCCTTTCCAAGCTTTAGTAATGTGTTGCTAGCGAAACACAATAACATTAATACCATGTATTTTGTATTATTGACTTGGGGAATTGATTTAAATTGCTATTGGTGGTTATAATAGTTTGCTATACTTTTAGTAGATTATGTTTATGCAAGTTAGACATAGAGCGGCTGTTCGAGAAAGTATGTAGATTTAGGAAGTAGGAACAAGCCCATCCTGTACTACTGTTGCGTTTTGCTGATGTGCTCCTGTCGCATGTGCTAATGTTTGGGCTCTTGTCGCAACATCTAACTTATTGTTTGAAAAAAGGGAGGTTTAATTTAATGTAATTGTTTTTTATTACACAAAATGGACCACAATGTCGAATCAACCATTGTTATACACTTTTAGTAGTACGGTGTGGGATACTTTGTCTTTGTTTTCGGACAATCAACTCGCAGTCCAGGTTGAAGTGACTAAAAAACGGTCCGTTTCTGAATTGGGATCTCCACCCCATATCACTATCCCGACACACAACACAGCTTGTCCTTCTCTGAGTTTTCGCACTGCCAGACCTCCTCTCCGACTTCCGGCCTTTCCGCGAGCTCCGGCCGATGTTGTACCACGCACGACACCTGGGGCCACCCCCGCGTCGTTGCAGTTTCCATCTAGGATGATCATAGCTTTCCCGAGCTTGGTCAACCATTTGCAATCTAACTATTCGGTCAATTGACCCAACGGACCGGAGGGAATTTTCTGTTTTTTTACTTTGGTTTTCCATTTAGTACTAAAGTGATCACGACCACAACCACTGGACAAGGCTAATCTTATGAGGAAGGCATCAATAGCAATCTCACCGAGTGGGTTGTGTCGCTTTGTTTTGACCTGTATTTCCAGGGCTCCAGCATGCTAAGCCTAGAAGTTATGCAACTGGTTATCCTACCTCCCTTCTTTCAAAGAAATTGGTTATCCTACCTCTATCCATGGCAATGTCCATTTTCTTTTGGTAGTGATGATCCGCATCATGTTGTGGTTTGTAGTAAAAAATATGTACCCTTTGCAGCGTTCATTTCTTAGTGTCAGTTGACTTCTCAACTGTCTTCCAAGTGACTAATTTTTTAGTAGTTTATCGCTAACAAAAAAGGAATTAAAGAGGGACTTGCATGTTTGTGGGAGATTATGGTGGGCAATGAGAAAAAGGAAAGACCCAGTAAATGGGTCTGGCATGCATGGTGAAACGGAATTAAAGAGAGAGACTTGCATGAACGGTTGATGGGGGAAAAGGAAAGATCCATTAAATAGGCAAAAAAATCCCTGATATTGCGACATGCATGACGGGGGCTAACAAAAACAGAATTAAATAATGGTGTGAATATACTAAGTAGAACATTTAGTCAAAATATCATATTGTCTTTTTTTTCGCGCGTGACTTCTGACCGCTATATTTTTGTATGAGGGTGATTCTTTAGCTAATTTGCACAATATGTTGTATCTACCTATTTTGTGACTGATGTGCTAGCGCTTTTGTCGCTTTTCTAACATATTCCTGGCAAACTTATTAGCACAACATTTCCTTGTTGTATTGGCAAATCTAGCCCTGATGTTAATTCCGCTTTATACTATATTGTGTAGCGTAGCCTTTCAACATTTGCATTTTATGAGAATATTGTGGACACTTGATTTTTAGTTACATTATTTTTGTTTCTAATATGTTGACATAGAGAGAGAATAAGCCGTAACACGAGTGGGGTGTTGTGTTCAAATGGAGGATGTAGAAATAGAGGACGTAGACATGTGTGTGTGGGTGGAGCAAATGGGCAGGGTTTTGGGTCGTTTTATTGTGTTTTCTCCCGTTACAACACATGGGCATATTTGAGAAGAACTATTGCTCCACGGAGAAGAATGTGCGGCAAATTTTCCTTTGCAAATATTTTTTTGATGATAAGGATTTCTTTTCTCCCGTTGCAACACACGGGTCCTTTTGCTAGTATCTTTTAGAGCACGGTGTTGTCTTATTTTTGAAGAAATTACTAGTCTCTCATGCTTCACTTATATCTTTGTGAGAGTCTTTTAGAACAGCATGGTATTTGCTATGGTTATAAAATTGGTCCTAGAATGGTAGGCATCCAAGTTGGGTATAATAAAAACTATCATAGGAAGTGAATTGGTTGCTATGATCAATTTGATACTTGATAATTGTTTTGAGATATGGAGGTAGTGATATTAAAGTCATGCTAGTTGGGTGATTATGAATTTAAAGAATGCTTGTGTTGAAGTTAGCAAGTCCCGTAGCATGTACATATGGTTAAAGTTGTGTAACAAATTTGAAACATGAAGTGTACCTGGCTTGTGCATCCTTATGAGTGGCGGTCAGGGATGAGCGATGGTCTTTTCCTACCAATCTATCCCCCCAGGAGCATGCGTGTAGTACTTGATTTTTGATTACTTCTAAATTTTTGCAATAAGTATATGAGTTCTTTTGACTAATGTCGAGTCCATGGATTATACGCACTTTTACCTTTCCACCATTGCTAGCCTCTTTGGTACCGTGCATTGCCCTTTCTCACCTTGAGAGTTGGCGCAAACTTCGCCGGTGCATCCAAATCCCGTGATACGATACGCTCTATCACACATAAACCTCCTTATATCTTCCTCAAAACAACCACCACACCTACCTATTATGGCATTTCCATAGCCATTCCGAGATATATTGCCATGCAACTTTCCACCGTTGCGTTTACCATCATCATGACATACTTTACTTTTTTCATATTGCCATTGCATGATCATGTAGTTGACATCGTATTTGTGGCAAAGCCACCATGCATTATTTTTCATACATGTCACTCTTGATTCATTGCACCATGCCGGTACACCGCCGGAGGCATTCATATAGAGTCATATCTTGTTCTAGTTTCGAGTTGTAATTCATATGTTGTAATGAATAGAAGTGTGATGATCATCATTATTAGAACATTGCCCAAAAAAGAGGAAAAAAGAAAAAAAGGAAGAAAGGCCAAAAAAAAGGCCCAAAAAAAAGAGAAAATAAAAAGAAATAAAAAGGGCAATGTTACTATCTCTTTTTCCACACTTGTGCTTCAAAGTAGCACTTTGTTCTTCATGTAGTGAGCCTCATATTTTTGTGCTTCAAAGTAGCACTTTGTTTTTCATATAGTGAGTCTCATAAGTTGTATTTTTCATACTAGTGGGAATTTTTCATTATAGAACTTGGCTTGTATATTCCTACGATGGGATTCCTCAAATGCCCTAGGTCTTCGTGAGCAAGCAAGTTGGATGCACACCCACTAGTTTTATTTTGTTGAGCATTCATTTATAGCTCTAGTGCATCCATTGTATGGCAATCCCTACTCCTCATGTTGACATCAATTGATGGGCATCTCCATAGCCCGTTGATTATCCTCGTCAATGTGATACTTTCTCCTTTTTAGTCTTCTCCACACAATCCCCATCATCACATTCTATTCCACCCATAGTGCTATATCCATGGCTCACGCTCATGTATTGCGTGAAGGTTGAAAAAGTTTGAGATTATTTAAGTATGAAACAATTGCTTGGCTTGTCATCGGAGGTATAGAAGTTGGGAACATCTTTGTGTGACGAAAATGAAGCATAGACTAACTATATGATTTTGTAGGGATGAACTTTCCTTTTGTCACGACCGGTTTTCCAATAAAAATATTTATTGAGAAACCAATCTTTTGAGTCCAGTATGAGAGAAATCCTCCTCACTGGTAGACAAATTCTTGATACAATAAGCCATTAGCATAAAATATATTACAGGGTCGAACTACGGTTGCTCAACCAAATTATTACAAGCACGCCAATAATTATACATAATGGCGGACATGACACAGTGGTGTAGAGGCATACTACTGACTCGAGGATAGGGCGGTGGTGGAAAAACACAGCGGGGAGAGAAATACAAGACTCTAAGTCTGTCATCTCATCGAGCGTCGAGGTGAGGCTCGATGAATTTATTTGGTAGCGGAAGCGGATGTAAAACAGTGACCAAATCCAAGGTCGCACGAGACTGACTGGGACTCCTCTAGGTGTCGGACTCGCTATCAAACTCTTCATCCATGAGATCGCCTTCGTCAGCATCTGGCCAAATCAACAAGCCAGTGAGTACTTTGAAAGTACTCGCAAGAGAGTTCAGACGTAAGATATAACAAATGCATGCATGGATGCGTCATGAATAATTCACCAATGTACATTTCAAAAATTAGCATAACAAGGTAAGTAAAAAGGGAAACGGCAGTAGTCCGCCTGAAATCCCAACAGAACATAAATAACTACCGATCGGGTGTCTGAAGCAACGCCTCGAAAGGTGAACAAATAAATATAAGGAAATGATGCCACAGTCGGGCGTCTTAGCGACACCACATAAAGGGCTTTAAAAGAAATACCACAGACGGATGTCGGGGTGACATCACAGAAAGGGCTTTAAAAGAAATGCCACAGTCGGACGTCGGGGCGACATCACAGAAAGGGCTTGAAAAGAAATGCCACAGTCGGACGTCGGGGAGACATCACAGAAAGGGCTTGAAAAGAAATGCCACAGTTGGACGTCGGGGCGACATCACAGAAAGGGCTTTAAAAGAAATGCCACAGTCGGACGTCGGGGCGACATCACAGAAAGGGCTTGAAAAGAAATGCCACAGTCGGACGTCGGGGCGACATCACAGAAAGGGCTTGAAAAGAAATGCCACAGTTGGACGTCAGGGCGACATCACAGAAAGGGCTTTTATAGAAAAGTAAAATACAACAATGCCACAGTCGGATGTCTGAGCGACATCGCAGAAAGGGCTTTTATTCACAGGTAAATAATACTCATAATAAACATTTAATTCATAAGAATAAATGGGTTAGTCCATCCACACGGATAATCATTTAACCGGAGTTAGCACTCAAGCGAATCACCAGAGTCTCTGCCATCAAAACTGACATTTGATTAGGATAAGATAATATCGACCTGGGACAGGGAATAGATGATTTGGAGGAATATATGACTCTGCAGAGTTTGTACAAATTTTTTCCCACAACCAACGGATTTCCGTAGTCACGAAGGACTAGTTCCGTTTACGGTATTTCAGAAGAAAACACAGCTAACCAGTACACACCCATCCTACCTCTCGATGCTAGGAATCACCCTAGACATCGTCCAAGAAAAACTTTTGAGACGGGGAGATCACAATCTCGAATAGCATGGGATCAAATTTATATACGCGCGCTCTAAGGGGTGCCCCCCTCTCGGTCCCAACCGGAAACACCCATGCCCCCTGACCGGATGACTGGCTTTAATCCAGGGCCATGGAACCATCATCACGGCCTCTCCTTTTTGGTGTGTACCAGAAAAGCGGTTTGCAACTTACTAAACCATATTCCTTGCGGAAAACATGTGGTAGTACAGGGAAGGAAATGAGAGGAACTGGACCGATACGGTTTGACACTGAAGTCACATAGTCTGGCGTAAGACTGGCATGCTACGACACTGCCATCTCACCCATACTCATGCCAACACATGGCCATTCATCCTCACATCCATTCACATATGGATCATCGAACTCACTTACCTCATTATCACATAAAATAACGTTCATCGATATGCTTCTCAATATGCCATAAAACTAACTAAGTGCAAAACATGCCAAGACACTCATCATATCAAAAGTTCAAACATGCTTGCCTGGTTCAGAGTAGTCGGAACCTAGCTCGGTGAAGTTCGCGGCTCCGTCACCTCCTTCGGTATCTATGGTATAAAGAAAATATATGCGCTATCGTAAATACCAAGGAGTGCACAGAAAGTATACCAAATATTTTTCAAATAAATATGATAAAAAACTAGACAAAATTTTAAAGAGAACAGAAAAGAATCAATCAAAAATACTTTTCTGTTTAAAAGTTATAAGGGTTTTTGTCCAGGGACTCATCTGTAATGAAACAGAAGATTTCCAGGGGCTAGCTTATAAAAACAGAAAACGTTTCGGCAGAACTACGCCAGCCCAAAGAGAAAACGTATTTTGCCCGAAGGCGCTTCCAGAAAACGATTCAACCAGAGAGGGCAGAGAGGCTGACGGTGGGGTCCCACTCGTCAGGTTTGAACTTCAAAAAAAGGGGAGGCGAAGCTCGTCGGCGCCCGAGAGCCGCGGTGGTCGCCGGCGGCGATCCACGGCGAGGCAGGGGGATCGGAGGGTACCTCCGTGCTCAGGGCGCCGTTCCGCGTCGGTTGATGGTGGTGGTGGTCGCCGGCGAGTACCACGTCGACGGCGAGCTTTGCTCCGGCGGACGGCGGCTCGGGTGGTCGAGGGGCTCGTCGGAGAGGGCTGCAGAGGTCAAATTGAAGAGGGGGTTAGGCTCCTGGTAGCTAGAGAGGGTAACGGACGGGGTTTGGGCGCCGGAGATGGCCTCACCGGAGCGAATCGTGGTGGAGGCCGAGGCGGATCGGGGCGGCCGGAGTTGGGGGGGGGAGACCTCCTCGGGGTCCCCCTAGTGGCCTGGCGTGGCGTTGGTGAGGAGTGGGGATGAGGCGTGCACGAGGGTGAGCTCGGGGCCCTTTTTATAGGCGGCCTGAGGCGGTTGCCATGAACGGGGATCTCTGGTGAGTGATTACGGCGGTGCCGGGGATGTGCAGTGGGATTAGGGGCTTGGGCATCGTCGTTGAGGTCCACCGGTCCCATTTAGGCGCTAAACGGGCTGGGACTTGGTGCTATGGGTGAGCTCGACGGAACGGGGGTGGCGGGGCCCGTCGGCGGCAGGGAGCACGTTCCGTGCATGCCGGGCCACGGCGACGGTGCCACGGGCGTGCGCTGGCACGGCAGGGACACGCGGAGAGCCAGGGGGTATTGGGAGGCGCCGGGTGGCGTGGTGAGAGGGCTCGGGCCCTTGTTGGCCGCCACGGTAGGTGCAGCCACCGCAGAAGCTCCCAACGCCGGCGAGGCTCGCTGCTACCGACGCCAGGAATCGGCCAAGCGTGCGTGCGGGGTGCTGGCCAGGGACAAGAGGCTGCGTGCAACGCGCCAGGGCGCACTGTGGCCGCGTGACCGAATCTGACGAAGGAAGAAAGATAACTGAATCTCTGAACTTTCTGAATTTGCAAAGGGATAGTGCAGTTTAGGTGTTCGACAGAATGTTTTTGGCCTCTGGATATTTTTCCTTGAGCTGATTTTTGGTGGAGTGGCTTCTCATTGCTCAAGAAGGCTGCCTGAATTTTGGTGGAATTTTTGGAGGAGTGTAGATATGAATTTCATCAAATTTGGCAAATCTGGTCCAAACTTGCAGAGACTGAATTTTGAAAAATTTGAAAAGAGGAGGAGTGGATCAAGATGGTTCTGGGTTGTGGGTACAAAGGACTATCCAGGAGAGTTGGTTTGAGGTCAAAACTCAAATGAAAAAGAGTACTTGCTTTGAAAATCCCTCAGGCTCCAAATAATTTTCAGAATTGATTTGAGAGGAAAAATAATTAGAATAAAATCCAAAACTTGTTTGGATTAGTTGGGACAGAGAACTTAGGTTGATCACAAGGTGTAGGGGAGGTTTTGGAGGGGTTTTACCACATGGGCAAAAATGCCAAGTCATGGGTGGTTTTCAAGATATGAAAATCCCAAGTTTTTCATAGATTTCTTTTTAAAAGAAAAAGATTAAACTCCAAAAATGAATTTGAGAGGGAACCAACAGAGAAGAAGTTTCAAAAGATTCAAACACCAAAGTTTGAAAAAAAAATAAAAAAATCCTTGCCAAAGCAAAGGATGTTTTTAAGAGGAAGGTTTTCTGAAAAAAAATTAAATGGCCTCTTTTCAAAGAAAACCACAAGGTTTTTGATAAAAACCAAATTAAAATTTTTGGAGTGTCACAACACCTACCCCCTTAGGAAAAATCTCGTCCCCGAGATTCCAGCTGATCCTTAAATAAGTGTGGATGCTCTGTCCGAAGAAAATCCTCGCTTTCCCAAGTTGCTTCACTGTCGGTGTGATTGCTCCACTGGACTTTGAAAAACTTGATGGTCTTCTGTCGGGTCCTCCTTTCAGACTCCTCTAATATTCTTACGGGACGTTCCCGATAAGTGAGGTCTAGCTGCACGTCAATGTTTTCATGGGATACTTGTTTCTCTGGGTTGCTTACGCACTTCCTTAATTGAGAGACGTGGAACACGTCGTGAATGTCGGACAAGTCTTCGGGTAAGTCTAGCTGATAGGCTACGGTGCCTCTTCGTGCCACTATGCAGAATGGTCCAATGAATCTTGGTGCTAACTTTCCTTTAATCTTAAACCGTTGCAATCCTCTCATAGGGGACACTCTCAGGTATACGAACTCACCGGGTTCAAAGCTGACCCTTCGATGTTTCTGATCATAATAACTCTTCTGTCGACTTTGAGCGGTCTTAAGTCGGTCTCTGATTAGCTTGACCTTTTCCTCGGCTTCTCTGAGCATGTCTGGTCCGAAGATGCGGCTGTCTCCGGTCTCTGACCAATTTAACGGGGTACGACATCTTCGTCCGTATAAAGCCTCAAATGGTGCCATTTGTAGGCTGGTCTGGTAGCTATTGTTATACGCGAACTCGGCGTATGGCAGGCTTTCTTCCCAACTGGTTCCATATGTGAGGACACATGCTCTCAGCATGTCTTCTAAAATTTGGTTTACGCGTTCAGTCTGTCCATCAGTCTGTGGGTGGTATGCGGTACTGAAGGCTAGTTGGGTTCCCAGGGCCTGTTGTAAATGCTCCCAAAATCTTGAGACGAACTGAGTGCCTCTGTCGGATATTATAGTCTTCGGGACACCGTGCAGACAAACTATACGGGAGAGATAAATCCTGGCAAGCCTCTGAGTGTTGTAGGTCGTCTTCACTGGAATAAAGTGTGCCACTTTGGTCAACCTGTCAGTGATGACCCATATGGCATCATTCCCGTGTCGTGACCGAGGTAGTCCGACAATAAAATCCATCCCTATTTCATCCCATTTCCACTCAGGTATTTTGTTTGGTTGCAGTAGTCCGGCTGGTCTCTGATGTTCAGCTTTTATGCGTTGACATGAGTCGCAACATGCAATGAAGGTGGCTATGTCCCTCTTCATACCGTGCCACCAAAATCTTTCCTGAATATCCTTATACATTTTGGTTCCTCCAGGGTGAATTGAATATGGAGTGGTGTGTGCTTCAGCTAAAATTTGCTGCTTAAGGTCTTCTATGTTTGGCACGCAGAGCCTTTCTCCGTACCATAATATTCCTTCATTGTCTATTACGAATTCCGAGGCCTTGCCCATACTCAACTTTCTTTTGATGCCTTCGATGCTGGTGTGACCGGGCTGAGCTTCTTTAATTTTCTCCACAAGGTTGGGTTGTATTTCCAAGTTTGATATGGTGCCTTCTGCTACCATTATCAAGTTGAGCTTGGCAAATTCTTGTTGGAATTCGGGCCTCAAGCTGTGCAGATTGTTTTCGTCGGAGCTGGGGTTCCGACTAAGGGCATCGGCCACTACATTTGCTTTCCCTGGATGATAATGGATACCAACATCATAATCTTTACCAACTCCAACCAACGTCGTTGCCGTAAATTTAGTTCTGGCTGCGTGAAAATATATTTGAGACTTTTGTGATCCGTATATATTTCACATCGATTCCCGAGTAAGAAATGCCTCCATTCCTTGAGTGCATGAATAACTGCTGCCATTTCTAAGTCATGAGTGGGATAATTCTCCTCATGCTTGCGAAGTTGCCTTGAAGCGTAGGCGACAACCTTGCCTTCCTGCATCAATACGCATCCGAGACCCTTTCTGGACGCGTCACAATATACTTCAAAATTCTTGTGTATGTCGGGTACAATTAATACCGGTGCTGTCGTTAACTTCCGCTTTAGCTCTTGGAAACTTTTCTCGCAGGCTTCTGTCCATTCAAACTTCTTATCTTTCTTGAGCAACTGTGTCATAGGCTTGGCTATGGTGGAAAATCCTTCAATAAATCTGCGGTAATATCCTGCCATTCCCAAGAAACTCCGAATGTCCGTTACGCTGGCTGGTGACTTCCAGCCAAGTACGGCCTTGACTTTCTCTGGGTCCACTGCGATACCGTCTTGGGTCAGCACGTGGCCTAGAAAGCCTACTTGTCTTAGCCAAAATTCGCACTTGCTGAACTTGGCATACAATTGGTGTTTTCTTAGCTCTCCTAGCACAATCCTAAGATGTTCTGCGTGCTCTTCTGGTGTCTTGGAGTATACCAGAATATCGTCGATGAATACCACGACGAACTTGTCCATAAACTTCATAAATACTTTGTTCATGAGGTGAACAAAATATGCTGGGGCGTTAGTTAATCCAAATGGCATCACTGTGAACTCGTACAGTCCATATCTGGAGGTGAAGGCTGTTTTGGGGATATCTTCCGTTCGTACCTTCAATTGATGGTATCCTGACCTTAAGTCAATTTTTGAGAATACCTTGGCCTGAGCGAGTTGATCAAACAAATCGTTTATCCTTGGCATCGGGTATTTGTTTTTGACTGTGACCATGTTAAGTGCTCGATAGTCAATACACAATCTCAGCGTTCCATCCTTCTTTTTGGCAAATAAAATTGGTGATCCCCAAGGTGAGGAGCTGGCTCGAATGTATCCTTTTTCCAGTAATTCCTTTATTTGCTTCTTCAACTCGATCAACTCGGATGGTGCCATTCGGTATGGTTTCTTGTATATGGGGGTGGTTCCTGGTGCTAGCTCAATGCGGAATTCTATTTCTCGGTCTGGTGGCATGCCTGGTAGCTCTTCAGGGAATACATCTGGAAATTCACACACTACTGGAACCTTGTTTAGCTCAGAAACGTCCACCTTATTTAATCTCGGTTGCCGGGGTATTTTTCCTTCCTTGGCTGATACTCTTATTGTCTTCCCTTGGTGGTGTGTGAGAATTACGGTCCTGTTGAAACAGTCGATAAAACCCTTATTGGTGGTTAGCCAATCCATTCCTAGGATGACATCCAGTCCTTTATTTTCCAACACAATAAGATTTGCGTGAAACTCCAATCCTTCGAACTCAATGACCACATTCTGACAATAATTCTGAGTAACTTGCTGAATCCCAGGGGACTTGATGATCATGGATTTCTCCAGGGGAAGCATCGAAAAATTATTTTGCAAAGCAAAACTTTTCGAAATGAAAGAGTGAGAAGCTCCAGAATCAAACAAAACCATTGCAGGTATTGTGTTGACAGGAAACGTACCGAGTACGATATCCGGAGCATTTTGTGCCTCCTCTTTGGTTACGTGGTTCAGATGACCCTTCCTGTGGTTATTGTTGGGATTGAAATTGTTTCGCTTGGGCGCGGAATTGTTGCCGTTGTTTGGCTTTGGGGTTGAATTCCTTGGCTTGGGGCACTGTTTGGCATAGTGCCCTTCTTCTCCACAAGCGTAACAAGTAACGCCGGGGCGATAGGTGAATTCTTTGTCTCTTGCTTGATAATTCTTGATTGGGCGTGAGACGTTGGATGAGGATTTGTGTGTCCCACCCTTTTGAAAATCTGTCCTGCTTCGGTGATTGCGAGCATGGTTAGTCTGGTCCCTTTTACGCTTGCGGATATCTTCCAGACTGCGTCTCTCATTTTCCAGAGTAATGGCTTTGTCCACTAGTGTTTTAAAATCAGGAAAAGTGTGCACGACCAGTTGGCATTTAAGTGCGGGCGCCAGACCGTCAAGGAATTTCTCCATCTTCTTGATTTCAGTCATACGCTCTTCATTGGCGTAGCGGGACAATAGAGTAAATTGACTGTTGTAATCTGACACTGTCATGTTCCTTTGTTTGAGGTCATCGAACTCTCTCTTCTTGATTTTCATAATACTCCTAGGAATGTGTGCACCACGGAAACCTTCCTTGAAATCATCCCAGGTTATGTCATTTTCATTGGGATGCATGTGCAGAAAATTCTCCCACCACGATGCGGCTGCTCCTGTGAGATAGTGCGGAGCATATAATACCTTCTCGGGTCTGAACATTTTGCAATAATTAATTTTCTCTCCATATCTCGAAGCCAGTCCTCGGCTTCAAGAGGCTTGTCAGTATGAGAAAATGTTTGAGGACGTGTCTTCTGTAGCTCAGATAACTTGGAATGCTGCTGATACTGTCCATGGTGATTTCCCATGTTGATGACTTGGTTCATCATTTCCCGATGTTGTTGCTGACTCTGCTCATAAAGGCGGCACATTTGTGAAAGTGCCGATTCACTGCCCTGTTGGCTTGACTGTCCCTGAGTGAACTCGTTGCTGGGTTGTGCATCATAAATTTCCTCTGGTGGAGTTGGCATGGAGCGAGTCCAAGGACGAGACATTTTTCACTCTGGGGAAATGTTTTTTGTAAAACTTATAAGAAAAGCGGAAAGAGTCGCAAAAACAAATCCATAAATGCATAAAGCTGGCAAATAGAATTAAATAACTCAGCTTACTTAAGAAAAACAAATCGACTTGCGCACGGAGAAGGACTGCTCATTACATATCTTACACGCGGGCGGTAATTATACAATACATCACTCAGGATATGCGTACATAATCCTGACATGTTATTTAGGCTAGTGCACTTCTCCAGATCCTACATGATGCGCAAACAGGCTACTTCTCACAACCTATGTACATATCTTACAAAGCGGTACATTACATGGCATCTAGGCGTACTCAGGCAGAAATGTTGACGACCTCCTTTGCCCTGCCGAGGGCGAGGCGTAGCGAGGTTGGGGACTCGACTTCCTCCTCGCTAATGGGCTCCATACGTGTAGTGTTGCGCAGAGTGGACGGAGCGGTTGCCAGGGGCGGAGCAACACGTACAGGAGTGGGCGCGAAGGGTGGTGCAGTGCGCGCTGAAGTGGGTGCAATGACTTGGTTGAATTCTTCGGTAGAAGGCAGGCGACGAGTAGGCATAAAAGATGCTGATGACGAGACAAAAGTCAGTGGCGGTGCGATGGGTAGGAGCTCCCTCCTGTTGGCAGCACAGCCATGAACTGAGTCCATGCGGGTAGCTACGAAGTCGTCCACCAGGTTGTCGAAGGCTGCCTCCAGGGCCCGGAGATACTCAATGAGCATCTCAAAAGCCTCGTCTCGTTCTCCTCTGGGGCAGGAGTATGCGTAGTGACAGGTGTAAGGCACATGGCACGGAAGATAACGGTAACGACGAGTCTTCATCACGGGAAGGACATCCCTAAGATGAGCTATCGCCTCACGGGCTGCCATCTGCATAGCATGCCTCTCCGTAGGCATGGCTCTACCCACGAATCGGAAGCGGCGTAACTCACCACGCCCTCCCTTGAACTGCACCGTGGCCTGGTGCATGGTCAGACTGTCGTTGACTCGGTGCTGGCAGAGTGTGAAGATTGGGCGCACGGATGGCCCCATCGCGACCTGAACGATGAAAGAAAGAAGCTTGACGAACCCATCGGGCACGTTGGCGAAGGTCTGAGACTCGCAGCTGTTGTCGGCCATCTACAAAAGTAGGCAAAAATTCTGCAGGGTCAGATCATAAATTTATGCTGACTGACAGAAAATGACTACAATTGCAAAAATATAATTTAGCTCTATCATGCTAATAACCAATTAGCGATCGCACCTAGTGGCTTCCTACAGTCAGCCTAGCTCTGGTACCAAGCTTGTCACGACCGGTTTTCCAATAAAAATATTTATTGAGAAACCAATCTTTTGAGTCCAGTATGAGAGAAATCCTCCTCACTGGTAGACAAATTCTTGATACAATAAGACAGTAGCATAAAATATATTACAGGGTCGAACTACGGTTGCTCAACCAAATTATTACAAGCACGCCAATAATTATACATAATGGCGGACATGACACAGTGGTGTCGAGGCATACTACTGACTCGAGGATAGGGCGGTGGTGGAAAAACACAGCGGGGAGAGAAATACAAGACTCTAAGTCTGTCATCTCATCGAGCGTCGAGGTGAGGCTCGATGAATTTATTTGGTAGCGGAAGCGGATGTAAAACAGTGACCAAATCCAGGGTCACACGAGACTGACTGGGACTCCTCTAGATGTCGGACTCGCTATCAAACTCTTCATCCATGAGATCGCCTTCGTCAGCATCTGGCCAAATCAACAAGCCAGTGAGTACTTTGAAAGTACTCACAAGACAGTTCAGACGTAAGATATAACAAATGCATGCATGGATGCGTCATGAATAATTCACCAATGTACATTTCAAGAATTAGCATAACAAGGTAAGTAAAAAGGGAAACGGCGGTAGTCCGCCTGAAATCCCAACAGAACATAAATAACTACCGATCGGGTGTCTGAAGCGACGCCTCGAAAGGTGAACAAATAAATATAAGGAAATGATGCCACAGTCGGGCGTCTTAGCGACACCACATAAAGGGCTTTAAAAGAAATACCACAGACGGATGTCGGGGCGACATCACAGAAAGGGCTTTAAAAGAAATGCCACAGTCGGACGTCGGGGCGACATCATAGAAAGGGCTTTTATTCACAGGTAAATAATACTCATAATAAACATTTAATTCATAAGAATAAATGGGTTAGTCCATCCACACGGATAATCATTTAACCGGAGTTAGCACTCAAGCGAATCACCAGAGTCTCTGCCATCAAAACTGACATTTGATTAGGATAAGATAATATCGACCTGGGACAGGGAATAGATGATTTGGAGGAATATATGACTCTGCAGAGTTTGTACAAAAATTTTCCCACAGCCAACGGATTTCCGTAGTCACGAAGGACTAGTTCCGTTTACGGTATTTCAGAAGAAAACACAGCTAACCAGTACACACCCATCCTACCACTCGATGCTAGGAATCACCCTAGACATCGTCCAAGAAATACTTTTGAGACGGGGAGATCACAATCTCGAATAGCATGGGATCAAATTTATATACGCGCGCTCTAAGGGGTGCCCCCCTCTCGGTCCCAACCGGAAACACCCATGCCCCCTGACCGGATGACTGGCTTTAATCCAGGGCCATGGAACCATCATCACGGCCTCTCCTTTTGGTGTGTACCAGAAAAGCGGTTTGCAACTTACTAAACCATATTCCTTGCGGAAAACATGTGGTAGTACAGGGAAGGAAATGAGAGGAACTGGACCGATACGGTTTGACACTGAAGTCACATAGTCTGGCGTAAGACTGGCATGCTACGACACTGCCATCTCACCCATACTCATGCCAACACATGGCCATTCATCCTCACATCCATTCACATATGGATCATCGAACTCACTTACCTCATTATCACATAAAATAACGATCATCAATATGCTTCTCAATATGCCATAAAACTAACTAAGTGCAAAACATGCCAAGACACTCATCATATCAAAAGTTCAAACATGCTTGCCTGGTTCAGAGTAGTCGGAACCTAGCTCGGTGAAGTTCGTGGCTCCGTCACCTCCTTCGGTATCTACGGTATAAAGAAAATATATGCGCTATCGTAAATACCAAGGAGTGCGGAGAAAGTATACCAAATATTTTTCAAATAAATATTATAAAAAACTAGACAAAATTTTAAAGAGAACAGAAAAAGAATCATTCAAAAATACTTTTCTGTTTAAAAGTTATAAGGGTTTTTGTCCAGGGACTCATCTGTAATGAAACAGAAGATTTCCAGGGGCTAGCTTATAAAAACAGAAAACGTTTCGGCAGAACTACGCCAGCCCAAAGAGATAACACATTTTGCCCGAAGGCGCTTCTAGAAAACGATTCAACCAGAGAGGGCAGAGAGGCTGACGGTGGGGTCCCACTCGTCAGGTTTGAACTTCAAAAAAGGGGAGGCGAAGCTCGTCGGTGCCCGAGAGCCGCGGTGGTCGCCGGCGGTGATCCATGGCGAGGCAGGGGGATCGGAGGGTACCTCCGTGCTCAGGGCGCTGTTCCGCGTCGGTTGATGGTGGTGGTGGTCGTCGGAGAGTACCACGTCGACGGCGAGCTTTGCTCCGGCGGACGGCGGCTCGGGTGGTCGAGGGGCTCGTCGGAGAGGGCTGCAGAGGTCAAATTGAAGAGGGGGTTAGGCTCCTGGTAGCTAGAGAGGGTAACGGATGGGGTTTGGGCGCCGGAGATGGCTCACCGGAGCGAATCGTGGTGGAGGCCGAGGCGGAACGGGGCGGCCAGAGTTGGGGGGGGGGGAGACCTCCTCGGGGTCCCCCTAGTGGCCTGGCGTGGCGTTGGTGAGGAGTGGGGATGAGGCATGCACGAGGGTGAGCTCGGGGCCCTTTTTATAGGCGGCCCGAGGCGGTTGCCGTGAACGGGGATCTCCGGTGAGTGATTACGGCGGTGCCGGGGATGTGCAGTGGGATTAGGGGCTTGGGCATCGTCGTTGAGGTCCACCGGTCCCATTTAGGCGCTAAACGGGATGGGACTTGGTGCTATGGTGAGCTCGACGGAACGGGGGTGGCGCGGCCCGTCGGCGGCAGGGAGCACGTTCCGTGCTTGCCGGGCCACGGCGACGGTGCCACAGGCGTGCGCTGGCACGGCAGGGACACGCGGAGAGCCACGGGGTGTTGGGAGGCGCCGGGTGGCGTGGCGAGAGGGCTCGGGCCCTTGTTGGCCGCCACAGGAGGTGCAGCCACCGCAGAAGCTCCCAACGCCGGCGAGGCTCGCTGCTACCGATGCCAGGAATCGGTTAAGCGTGCGTGCGGGGTGCTGGCCAGGGAGAAGAGGCTGCGTGCAACACGCCAGGGCGCACTGTGGCCGCGTGACCGAATCTGACGAAGGAAGAAAGATAACTGAATCTCTGAACTTTCTGAATTTGCAAAGGGATAGTGCAGTTCAGGTGTTCGACAGAATGTTTTTGGCCTCTGGAGATTTTTCCTTGAGCTGATTTTTGGTGGAGTGGCTTCTCATTGCTCAAGAAGGCTGCCTGAATTTTGGTGGAATTTTTGGAGGAGTGTAGATATGAATTTCATCAAATTTGGCAAATCTGGTCCAAACTTGCAGAGACTGAATTTTGAAAAAGTTGAAAAGAGGAGGAGTGGATCAAGATGGTTCTGGGTTGTGGGTACAAAGGACTATCCAGGAGAGTTGGTTTGAGGTCAAAACTCAAATGAAAAAGAGTACTTGCTTTGAAAATCCCTCAGGCTCCAAATAATTTTCAGAATTGATTTGAGAGGAAAAATAATTAGAATAAAATCCAAAACTTGTTTGGATTAGTTGGGACAGAGAACTAGGTTGATCACAAGGTGTAGGGGAGGTTTTGGAGGGGTTTTACCACATGGGCAAAAATGCCAAGTCATGGGTGGTTTTCAAGATATGAAAATCCCAAGTTTTTCATAGATTTCTTTTTTAAAAGAAAAAGATTAAACTCCAAAAATGAATTTGAGAGGGAACCAACAGAGAAGAAGTTTCAAAAGATTCAAACACCAAAGTTTGAAAAAAAAAATAAAAAAAAATCCTTGCCAAAGCAAAGGATGTTTTTAAGAGGAAGGTTTTCTGAAAAAAAAATTAAATGGCCTCTTTTCAAAGAAAACCACAAGGTTTTTGATAAAAACCAAATTAAAATTTTTGGAGTGTCACACTTTTGCCATGTTATTTTGAGAAGACATGATTACTTTGATTAGGATGCTTGAAGTGTTACTATTTATTTTATCAATATGAACTTTTATTTTGAATCATTTGGATCTGAACATTCGTGCCACAATAAAGAAAATTACATTAGGAATTATGCTAGGTAGCATTCCACATCAAAAATTCTCTTTTTTATCATTTACCTACTCGAGGACGAGCAGGAATTAAGTTTGAGGATGCTTGATACGTCTCCAACGTATCTATAATTTTTGATTGTTCCATACTATTATATTACCCCTTTTGGATGTTTATGTGCTTTATTTTACACATTTATATCATTTTTGGGACTAACCTACAAACCGGAGGCCTAGCCCATATTGCTGTTTTTTTGCCTATTTTAGTATTTTGAAGAAAAGGAATATCAAACCGAGTCCAAACGGAATGAAACCTTCGGGAGCGTGATTTTTGGAACGAATGTGATCCAGAGGACTTGGAGTGGAAGTCAAGAAGCAGTCGAAGCTTCCACGAGAGAGGACGGCGCCACCACTATAGGGCGCGCCCCCTTGTCTCGTGGGCCCCTCGGGCGTCCACCGACGTACTTCTTCCTCCTATATAACCCTACGTACCCCGAAAACATCAAGGGGGCAAACGAAACACAATTTCCACCACCGTAACCTTCTGTATCCGCGAGATCTCAGCTTGGAGCCTTTGCCGGCACTCTGTCGGAGGGGGAATCGACCAGGGAGGGCTTCTACATCAACATCCTTGCCCCTCCGATGAGTTGTGAGTAGTTTACCACAGACCTACGGGTCCATATTTATTAGCTAGATGGCTTCTTCTCACTTTTGGGATCTCAATACAATGTTCTCCCCCTCTCTTGTGGAGATCTATTCGATGTAAACTCTTTTTGCGGTGTGTTTGTCGAGATCCGATGAATTGTGGGTTTCTGATCAAGTTTATCTATGAATAATATTTGAATCTTCTCTGAATTCTTTTATGTATCATTGAGTTATCTTTGCAAGTCTCTTCGAATTATCAATTTGGTTTGGCCTACTAGATTGTTCTTTCTTGCCATGGGAGAAGTGCTTAGCTTTGGGTTCAATCTGCGGTGTCCTTACCCAGTGACAGAAAGGGTTGCAAGGCACGTATTGTATTGTTGCCATCGAGGATAAAAAGATGGGGTTTATATCATATTGCTTGAGTTTATCCCTCTACATCATGTCATCTTGCTTAATGTGTTACTCTGTTCTTATGAACTTAATACTCTAGAAGCAGACATGAGTCGGTCGATGTGTGGAGTAATAGTAGTAGATGCAGGCAGGAGTCGGTCTACTTGTTGCAGATGTGATGCCTATATACATGATCATGCCTAGATAATCTCATAATTATTTGCTTTTCTATCAATTGCTCGACAGTAATTTGTTCACCCACCGTAATACTTATGCTATCTTGAGAGAAGCCACTAGTGAGACCTATGGCCCCCGGGTCTATCTCTTATCATATTTGCTTCCAATCTACTTTTATTTGCATCTTTACTTTTTGCATCTATATTATAAAATACCAAAAATATATTTATCTTATCATACTATCTTTATTAGATATCACTTTCACAAGTGGCCGTGAAGGGATTGACAACCCCTTTATTGCGTTGGTTGGGAGTTCTTTGTTTGTTTGTGTAGGTGTGTGGGACTTTTGAGGAGCCTCCTACTGGATTGATACCTTGGTTCTCAAAAACTGAGGGAAATACTTACGCTACTATTGCTGCATCACCCTCTCCTCTTCGAGGAAAACCAACGCAAGGTCATGACGTAGCAGTGAATACGTTCTTTTGTACAAATCTTGTTTTAGATTTTTTTGCAGGAAACCTTCTTTCCAAATGGGAAGGACCTTACATTATCAAAGAGGTTTATCATTACGGAGCTATTAAGATCAATAATGCCGAAGGCACTAATCCAAAGGTGGTCAGTGTGCAAAGAATTAAACACTATATCTCAGGTACGCCTATTAATGTTCAAACCAATATTATCCAAACCATGACACTGGAGGAACACATAAAATAAACCTTCTGGAACACTCCAGAATCCTGAAAAAGAGGAGGTACGTGATACTCTAAGTACACGGTGTCGTGGGAAACCACGAACACCCATGGGGCCATGGGTCCCTCTTGGTTCGGCGGGGGAATGGGCACGTTGCACAAAGAGCGGAGAAGCGTAACACAACGCGGCAGAGATCACACAGGCAATTTTACCTAGGTTCGGGCCCGTGAGGCATAAAACCCTACTCCTGCTTTGGTGGATTGATGGTGGATAATGGTGGCGAACACAACACACTTTCCCGACAGGGTTGCCTCAGAGTGAGAGTGGCTACCTGAAAGCACAAGTGCTCCCTTGGTGATTTTGGTAGTTAATGTCAACATACCTCTTGTCGGACTAATGTTTTTATCTAGTACATTTCAGATGAGTTCAACAATGGAGTGTTAGGCAAATTGATGTGGAACCCCTTCAATGCTAAGCACAAAGATTGGCAAAGACTCAAGACTCTTCATTTTCATTTTAGTGATCCATGATCACATTGAGTCCATAGGAAAAGCCAATATTATTAAAAGGGTATGAGGTGTTTCTTACTGGCTTGCTTGCTCAAATGCTTAGCAATATTGCTCCAAAACCCTCAACCAGTTTATCATTTCCACATATGTCCAAAACCTAAAGTCAAACTCGGACCCACCTATTTGATCTATCTGGTGCCACCGAGTTCATTGACATAGCCACTGTCAGAAACCCTAATTAGTTCGGTCTCACTGATAGGGATCTTGGTCTCACCGAGATTGACTTGTAAACTCTTTGTTGCCTGTTGCAATTATTTCAGTCTCACCCAAATGAGCGATCGGTCCCATCGAGTTTGCTTGACCAAGTCTCTGTTTGCTTATTGCTGAAATCGGTCTCACGAAGTTCATGCGATCGGTCTCACCGAGATGAGGTTTTGCCCTAGCCCTAGCACATCGGTCCCACCGAGTTGATCTCGTCGGTCCCACCAAAAATTCTAACGTTCACATTGTGAACTATATCGGTCTGACCGAGTTCCACTATAAAGTCCCACCAACTTTGGTAAATTGTGTGTAACACTTAGATTTTGTGTGGAGGCTATATATACCCCTCCACCCCCTTCTCCATTTGAGAGAAAGCCATCAGAACGTGCCTACACTTCCACTATTCCTTTTCTGAGAAGGAACCACCTACTCATCTGTTAAGACCAAGACATTCCAATCCAACCACAAGAATCTTGATCTCTAGCCTTCCCCAAGTTGCTTTCCACTCAAATCATCTTTCCACCATATCCAAATATATAAGAGAGAGTTGAGTGTTGGGGAGACTATCATTTGACGCACAAGAGATGGGAGTTCATCATCAACACACCATCTATTACCTTTTGGAGAGTGGTGTCTCCTACATTGGTTAGGTGTCACTTGGGAACCTCCGTCAAGATTGTGGAGTTGAACTAAGGAGTTTGTAAGGGCTAGGAGATTGCCCACTTCATGAAGATCTACCCAAGTGAGGAAAGCCCTTCATGGGCGATAGCCATGGTGGGATAGACAAGGTTTCTTATTCGTGGACCCTTCATGGGTGGAGCCCTCCGTGGACTCGCGCAACTGTTACCCTTTGCGGGTTGAAGTCTCCATCAACGTGGATGTACGATAGAACCACCTATCAAAACCACGCCAAAAATCTCTGTGTCTCCAATTGCATTTGCACACTCCAATCCCATCCCTTTACTTTCTTGCAACTTGCATGCTTTACTTTCCGCTACTCATATACTCTTGCCATGCTTGCTTGAAATGTATTATGAGTGCCTAAACTTGTGCTAAAACTCCACCTCAAATTGAAAGACTTAAAAACTACCACTTTTGCTTGTTGAGTGTCTAATCACCCCCCATAGACACCTCTTCTCCATCCTTTCAATTGGTATTAGAGCTTTGGTCTCCATTGCTTTGGTTTAATCACCATTGGAGGAAGATGGATGAGTCTACCATTGGCAGTGTTAGACGTAGAGTGCCTATGCTTGATGGAGAGTTCTTTATTGCTTGGAAAAATGAGATTCTTGAGATTTTTAATGAATATGATTTGATCAAGTACATTACTAGCCCTTGTGTGCCTCCCATTAATCCCTTGCATCCTACCCCTGATGAGTATCTTGATAGACCCGCAATCTTAGAACTATCAATCATATCATAAGAGGATTGCCTAGAAATTTGCTTGCTTGCTTGCCTACTTTTGATTGTGCTTATACTATTTTGGACATATCTCGAGGAACGTTTTCCAAACTACTGTTTGAAAAATCTAGATCAGATTCTTCGAAAGTCCATAGCTTTTCATAAGATGAAACCTAGTGATCCAAATTTGATGATTGCCTATTTGAGCTTCGTGATCTCATGAGTGCCAAAGGAGATGTTGGAGTCATTAGCAGCATCATCTCTCAAGTCATTAGAATTCACGAAGATGCATGTTTTCATGAACGTAAATCTAATGATTCACCTTCTCTAGGTGATGGTCAATCTCAAGACGATGTTGAGCATGGATATTATGATGAGGATGATAATAGTGACTTTGATCTTGATGAGTCTATGATACACTTTGATCTTATGGCTAATCTTCATGGTTACATGACCGGAGGAAAGGAATGGGTTCTTGATAGTGGATGTATCAATCACATGACCGGTGACAAGGATATGTTTTGTGAGCTTGATGAAAACAATGGTCCTCGAAAGTATGTCACTTTTGGTGATAACTCAAAGGGTAAGGTGGTTGGCCTTGGTAATTAAGGTGGTCATCTCACATGACAGCTCCATTCAAAATGTTATGCTTGTCGAATCTCTTGGCTACAATTTGCTTTCCATATCTAGACTAGTCGATTTCGGTTTCAGTGTCCTATTTACTAAAGTAGATTGCCAAGTGTTTCGAAGAGATAATCATAATATGGTCTTTACCGGTATACATAGAGGAGATCTATACATTGTTGATTTCACTAAAAAAGGCTCAACCTAGAATTTTCTTAATTGCTAAATCTTCTAAAGGTTGGTTGTGGCATAGAAGGTTAGGTCATATGGACATGCGGAATCTTGATAAGATTATTAAAGGTGATCATATCCTTGGAGTTAAAGATGATGTATTTGACAAGGATAGACTTTGCAGTGCTTGTCAAGCAGGAAGGCAAGTTGGAGGAAGTCATCCCGTGAAGAACATCATGACCACGAGAAGACCACTCGAGCTACTTCATATGGATCTCTTTGGTCCCAACATCTACAAGAGTATCGGTGGTAACTCATTCGGTTTGGTCATTGTTGATGATTTTTTCAAATTTACGTTGGTGTTCTTTCTTGTTTGTAAATCGCAGGTCCAAAAGATCTTCAAAAACTTTGCTAGGAAGGCCCAAAATAAATTTGAAGTGAAGATCAAGAAGGCTCGAAGCGACAACGGAACGAAGTTCAAGAATGCTAATGTGGATACCTTTCTTGATGAGGAAGGGATTTCACATGAGTTCTCGGCTATGTAAACGCCTCAACAAAATGGAGTTGTTGAGAGGAAGAATCGAACGCTCATTGAGATGGCAAGAACGATGTTTGATGAATACAAGACGCCAAGACATTTTTGGGCAGAAGCAGTTGAGACAACTTTTCATGCAACAAATCGACTATATCTTCACAAGCTTCTTTGGGTACGAGCTTCTCAACGATAAAAAACCCCAAGTTGGATACTTTTGAGTATTTGGCTCAAAATGTTACATTCTTGATAAGCATCATCGTTCAAAATTTGCCCCTAAATCTCATGAAGGTTTTCTACTCGGTTACGGCTCAAACTCTCACACTTACCGTGTCTACAATAATTTCACCTGAAAGGTTGGAGAGACGGTAGACATGAAGTTTGATGAATCCAACGGCTCGAATGTATAGCAATTGCCGATTGATGTAGGAGATAAAGATCCCATGGAAGCAATTCAAGACTTGTCTATTGGCAAGATTCGCCCAACAATGGTAAAGGAGAGTACCTCGTTCGTTCAAGGGGAAGCCTCAACTTCACACCAAGGTGAACCGCAAGTTGACTTGGAGGCATCGACAAGTAAAACACATCAGGATGATGGAAACGAGGATGTACAACAAGATGAACCTCATCGACCTCCTTCTCCACCTCCACAAGAGAACAACAATGCCAATGACAATGAAGAAAGACAAGAAGGAGAACAAGACAATGAAGAGGATGTCCCACCCCGACCCAAACAAAAGCTCTCACGAGTTTGAGCAAGAGTCTCAAGAGATCATCCTGTCAAACAAATCTTCGATGATATTCAAACCGGGAGAATTACTCGGTCTAAAACTCGTTTGGCTAACTTTTGTGAACATTAGTCATTCATTTATAGTATTGAACCTATGAAGGCTGAAGAAGTTCTTGATGATCCGGATTGGGTGAACGCTATGCATGAAGAGCTACACAATTTCGAGAGGAACCAAGTGTGGATGTTGGTTGAAAAGCTTGATGAGAAGCACAATGTCATTGGAACCAAATGGGTATTTCAGAATAAGCAAGATGAAGATGGACAAGTTGTGTGCAAGAAGGTTTGTCTCGTTGCTCAAGGCTACTCTCAAGTCGAAGGTATGGACTATGGTGAGACATATGCCCCCATTGCTAGACTTTAGTCCATACGCATCTTATGCCAATCATCATGACATTAATTTGTATCAAATGGACATAAAAAGTGCTTTTCTAAATGGTGAAATTGAGGAGGAAGTTTATGTTAAACAACCTCCCGTCTTTGTAAATCCTAAGAAATGTGATCATGTTTACAAACTTCACAAAGCTCTTTATGGTCTTAAACAAGCTCCTAGAGCATGGTATAAATGCTTGACCAAGTTTCTTATTGAAAAAAGGCTTTGAGATGGGTAAAATTGATTCTACACTTTTTACTAAAAGGGTTGATGGTGAATTATTTGTGTGCCAAATTTATGTGGATGATATCATATTGGTTCAACTAACCCTCATTTTAGTGAAAAATTAGAAGGCTAATGTTGGAAAAATTTGAGATGTCTATGATGTGTGAACTCAAATTCTTTCTTGGTTTGCAAATCAAGAAAACTAAGGAGGGTACCTTTGTTTCCCAAACAAAGTATACTAAGGACTTATTTAAGAAGTTCAACATGCAAGAAAGCAAAGGTATGAAAACGCCCATGCCTACTAGTGGACATCTTGACTTGACTAACGATGGCAAACCGGTTGACCAAAAGGTTTACCGCCCTATGATTGGTTCATTGTTATATCTATGTGCCTCCCGTCCCGATATTATGCTAAGTGTGTGCATGTGTGCATGATATCAAACGCCCCCAAAGAATGTCATCTTAAGGCTGTGAAAAGGATAGTGAGATACTTAATTCACACACCAAACTTTGGCATTTGGTATCCTAAGAGGTCTTCTTTTAATCTTGTTGGCTACTCTGACTCAGACTATGCCAGAGACAAGGTTGATAGAAAATCCACTTCGGGTACTTGTCAATTTCTTGGTAGATCTCTTGCTTCTTGGTCCTCCAAGAAACAAAACTCGGTATCCTTATCCACCGCCGAAGCGGAATACATTATTGTTGGATCATGTTCTGCTCAATTACTTTGGATGAGCCAAACTCTTAAAGATTATGGGATACATGTGAAACATGTTCCATTGCTTTGTGATAATGAAAGTGCTATTAAGATTGCTCATAATCCCGTGCAACATTCTCGGACTAAGCATATTGAAGTTCGTCATCATTTCATTCGAGATCATGTTGCTAAAGGTGCATTAATCTTAAGCATGTTCGTACCGATAAGCAATTGGCGGATATTTTCACCAAACCGCTTGATGAGAAAGTGTCTTGCTGTTTGAGAAGTGAATTGAACATCATTGATGCTTCAAACTTGGTGTAGGAACTCCATTGAGATGCATGCAAGGCATGAGCCTTTCTATGATCAATCCTTGATATTTCTCTTAAGATTTTGATCATATGTCTTCGATCTATACTTGTACCCTTGCATGTTATCTAACCCCTGTAGGTACTTGGATGAGCTCAAATCCATGAGATTGCAAGTCACTCACATCCTAAGCAATCTCTACATGACCAAGTTTCTACTATATGGTTGTGTAATACAATGAAGAATGACCTCACTCAATATATCCTTTGACAATTTCTCTATATCAAATTTCATTTGATATCAAGTTACATGTTTGTCAATTTTGGATACACAAGTGCTCTTCCTTGCAAGACTAACCCATGTAGGAAGATGAACTCAAACTTCAAGAGAAGCTCTCAACTCTTGATGGACTACATCAACCTTGAGCATCCGACACAAGTTCAACTACATGACCAAGATCACACAACCCAAGGTATGTCATTCCATCTTAGAGAAGCTTTGACCCAAGTCATGTGTTAAAGAAACTCAACAATATGTAAATACATCAAAGTGATTAAACGCAAAATGGTAACCCCATTTTGAGCTTAAACGATGAGTATGACCCATGATCAAGTGACTTCACTTGACTCCTAAGTCAATATACTCTAACATAGGTGACTTTGTCCCGGCCCCCTCTAGATGAAGTTCTCTAGTGTTTCTTCTTGTTGTTTTTGTTCATTTCTGTTCTTGTGTTTCCTTTTATCAAAAAAACCTGCATCTAGATTCCTTCTATTTTATGTTTCTAATTCCTTTTAAATCTTTAAGTGATTCTATTTGCCTAGTGAGCTGAGTTGACAAAATGTTTACTCATTGTTGAACTCGGTCTCTCCGATTCTAACCTATCGGTCTAACCAAAGCACAAGGTACCCTTGTGAATAGATCACTGGTCCAACCGACACAGTCTAACTCGGTTGCACCGATCAGGATCTTCTATGACCCTGCCAACTCGGTGTCACTGATGCAAACGAATCAGCGGTACCGATTTCAGTGATGTAGAAAACTTTTTGCCATTGCATCCTGCACATCTTTTCCAGCTCCACTCAATGATTCTTATCCTCTACCCACATCATATCTACATGCTGCGTTGCTATGTGTCTCAAGGACCAAACTTGTTTGACTCAGTCTCCAGAAGATCCCTTCTTGGAAATTGATGTCAAAGGGGGAGAGAGAGACCATATCAAATCTTATCTTATGGGAAAGAGAGACCCTATGGGAGAGAGAGACATCTTAGCTTTCCCAAATGCTTGTTGTCAATAGAGGAGAGAAGCCACATGTCTTCAAGAGGGGAAAGACATGTTTAGCAATGTTTGTTTGAACCATTTCTTGCTTAATTGGTTCTTGCTCTGATTTATAAAATTTGTACCTTTTGGTATCAAGTTCTTGCTCTGATTTTATTTTCCTTCTTTGCCCTGATTTTCTCTTACCCTACCTTCTCCCATTATCCAATAACAGATCCAGGGGAGAAAGAGTTCAGATCCTAGGGAAGAAAATCTTTGGAATTCATTGCATATCTTTTATCTTTGGGGACAAGTCTATATCCAAATAGAGTACTAAGTACTCACCCTTTACATGTCATCCCAGTCTTGGTACGCTTGTGGTTTCCTGAACTTGCTTTATTTAGAGTGTTCTTGTGTTATGTAACCTTGTTTTCTGAAGCTCATCTCTTCCAAAGCCAGCTCAAGACCACAAGGTAAGTATATGCAACACACTCATGTGCATGATGATATCTTGCAACTAAACATATTTTTTGCAAGAAGGATTCATGAACATGAAGGTATACCTATTCTATCTACATCATTTGGTCTGATGCATATAGCCAAGATACATGTAACTCATTGCTTGCTCTGATATGCTTATGCATTCACATGTTCTTACATTCCATCATTACATTATTGCATACATGTAGGAGGATCTTATGCATGTTACATGTCCTTCCAAAGCTTTACCTGTTGCTATTTATATCTTTATCTAAAGCTTTGATCTATGTTGTCATCAATTACCAAAAAGGGGGAGATTGAAAGCACAAGTGCTCCCTAGGTGATTTTGGTAATTAATGTCAACATATCTCTTGTTGGACTAATGTTTTTATCTAGTACATTTCAGATGAGTTGAACAATGAAGTGGTAGGACAAGAGGATGTGGAACCCCTTTAATGCTAAGGACAAAGATTGGCAAAGACTCAAGACTCTTCATTTTCATTTTAGTGATCCATGATCAAATTGAGTCCATAGGAAAAGACAATACTATTAAAAGGGGATGAGGTGTTGCTTAATGGCTTGCTTGCTCAAATGCTTAGTGATATTGCTCCAAAACCCTCAACCAGTTTCTCATTTCCACATATATCCAAACCCTAAAGTCAAACTCGGCCCCACCAATTTGATCTATCCGGCGCCACCGAGTTCATTGACATAGCCACTGCCAGAAACCCTAATCAATTCGGTCTCACTTATAGGGATCTTGGTCTCACCGAGATGGCCTTTTAAATTCACTGTTGCCTATTGCAATTATTTCGGTCTCACCGAAATGAGCGATCGGTCATACCAAGTTTGCTTGACCAAGTCTCTGTTTGCTTATTGCTGAAATCGGTCTCATCGATTTCATGCGATCAGTCTCACCGAGATGAGGGTTTTCCCTAGCCCTAGCACATTGGTCCCACTGAGTTGATCTCATCAGTCCCACCAAAAATCCTAACGTTCACATTTTGAACTAGATCGGTCTCACCGAGTTTCTCTATTCAGTCTCACCGAGTTTGGTAAAATGTTTGTAATGGTTAGATTTTGTGTGGAGACTATATATACCCCTCCACCCCCTTCTCCATTTGTGAGAGAGCCATCAGAACGTGCCTACACTTCCACTATTCATTTTCTGAGAAAGAACCACCTACTCATCTGTTGAGACCAAGACATTCCAATCCAACCACAAGAATCTTGATCTCTAGCCTTCCCCAAGTTGCTTTCCACTCAAATCATCTTTCCACCATAACCAAATCTGTGAGAGAGAGTTGAGTGTTGGGGAGACTATCGTTTGAAGAACAAGAGCAAGGAGTTCATCATCAACACAAGATCTATTACCTTTTGGAGAGTGGTGTCTCCTATTGGTTAGGTGTCACTTGGGAGCTTGCATCCAGATTGTGGAGTTGAACCGAGAAGTTTGTAAGGGCAATGAGATCGCCTACTTTGTGAAGATCTACCCAAGTGAGGCAAGTCCTTCATGGGCGATGGCCATGGTGGGATAGACAAGGTTGCTTCTTCATGGACCCTTCATGGGTGGAGCCCTTCGTGGACTCGCGCAACCTTACCCTTCGTGGGTTGAAGTCTCCATCAACGTGGATGTATGATAGCACCACCTATCCGAACCACACCCAAAATCTCCGTGTCTCCAATTGTGTTTGCACACTCCAATCCCATCCCTTTACTTTCTTGCAACTTGTGTGCTTTACTTTCCGCTGCTCATATACTCTTGCCATGTTTGCTTGAAATGTATTGTGAATGCTTAAACTTGTGCTAAAACTCCACCTCAACTTGAAAGACTTCAAAACTGCCACTTTTGCTTGTTGTGTGTGTAATCACCCCCCTAGACACCTCTTATCGATCCTTTCACTACGCGCGTATGAATGTGCGAGGGTCCGAATCCTTTCTACGGTTGCCATGGGCCTCCACTTATAGATAAAGGGGTCACCATAGTGGCAAATCAGTCTTTACATACTGATTAAATAGGAAATAGTGCTATCATACCTAACTCTAGAGGCAAACAGAGAGCATTAAATGTGTTGCCTAGTGCCACATCAAAGTGTGCCCGGAAACCCTTGCCGGGTTGTTTTGCCAGCTTCGCGCCTGCTTGCTTGATACATGTCAGGACGAGTGTCATATGGAGGTGTTTTCTATAGGAAGTGGCTGCCATGTGGCAAGAAGCAGCCTCTTAGTCACTTAGGGGCTTGACACAACACCTGATCGTTGACTTGCGTCATTGTGAGGTGGAGCGACGGAGTGGCTTGCCTTTGCAAGCCCCGACAGGCCCGCCGGGACGATCTGGAAGCTTGCTTTCTGGGGAAACCCCAACCTCACCAGGCTCGCCTGCCCGACAAGGGAGATTTCCCCCCTTAGTTATATCTTGCTCCTCTGGTTGGACTTGTTCTTCTTGATCTGCACTTGGTTCCTTCAAAGAACTGATCTCTTGTGCTTGGTCTATTCTTGGGTGCTGCAATCTTGTCCTTAGGCCTGTGCACAGTCCAGGCAACGGACCTAGGGTTTGTTGCACTGACAGGAGCACGTGAGCCTGGCACGAACGCACTGCCGGGTGTCGTGAGGGTAGGCCCTAACCAGTGCACAGGCAGGATCGCAAGAGTGGCTTCGTCCTTTCTTCTTCATTAACTCGAGCTTGGGTCAGTTTCAGGTTCTTCTGTGCGTCGCGCAATGCCAATCATGGTGGGGCCACTCTTGCAATGGCCCGTGAATGACTCTAACGCATGGGTGAGTAACTGCCAAATCACTCTTCCCACCACGCCTTTACCCTTAGCCACGTATGCTGCATGCATTGAGTGGGGTAGGTAACGGAGGCGCGTGGTGCGGGATAGCATCAAGGCAGGGGCCCATTTTTCTTGGATTGGTGGAGAAGGACGACGGTTATTTGTCGGAGAATCAGCCCCCAGCCCTAGCCCACCTATAAAACGAGGAGATGGGTAGGAGCGAAGGCATTCATCCATATACCTCCTTTACTCCATCCTCTGCTTTCACTAGGGTATGCTGAAAGGGAGAGCCCGGGGCCTAGAGCTTGGAGTTGGTGATGCCAAATGCTGGTGCTGATGCTTGGGGACCATGTCTGGTTCAGGCCCGAAGGAGGTGCGACGGGCGAGCCATCCGTGTAGTAGGAGATGTCAAGCTTTTCCATTGTGGGGAAATGTTGGTCCCCTTTTCCTTGACCAGTCGTTTGGTGGGGAACGTTGGATCTTGCCATGAGCCATCGCGGCTCATCGGCCTGGCGACCAGGTTCTTGGAGCGTTCGCCGCTCGTCTGAGGTGTTAGTCTTGGGATCATTGGTAATCCTAGCACTGCTCTTCCCAGCAGAACTGGGGCAGGTGCTGAAGACAGGGGCGCCTTCCTGCCCGCCAAGGTGGGGAGCGGCGCACCTCGAGTGCCCTAGTGTTTTGGCCGTCGACCGCTTTTCTGGAGGAGGCGACAGGATGGGGACCCGTCGTCCCCCTCGAGTAGTGGTGATGGAGAGAAAACGAGGGAAGGCGGGGAAGGCGGGCGGCAGGGCATCAGGTCGGAGTACGATGGCACCGACGCCTTCTTCTCCTACTAGGGACCTGTCGCCTCGTCTTTTCGCTCTTCCCCTCCCACCCTGACACCATTGTCACCATCCTATTTGGGTGATAGCCGGGGAGGGATGTTTCCTTGGTGCCTTCGTCCCCCTCCAGCAGTCTTCCAGCTGAGCTTCGGTGGTTCTCCCCACCGTTCCTCGAGCTGGGGCTTCTTGCTGGTCCTGGAGGTGGTGACCAGTGCACCACCGAGCTACTCTCTATGCCCCTCCTTCGCAGCCTCGCCACTCCCGATCTTGTCAGGTTGCCCCCGGCAGGCCATGACAGGACCGGGGTGGGCTCCTGCTTGGGCATCCCTTCAGTCCTCTCCTCTTCCCACTACAATACCTGGCGGAGGGAAAACGAAAAGAGGATATTACGGGGCACTTATCTTTTTTTCAATCTTAAATCTATGTGCACTTGCCAAATTTAGTTCAAATTATCTAATCTCTTTAATCCATGTTTGTGTCCTGTAAGGTTTGTACTTGTTTGACCAGCATAATAATGAAAAGGATGAACCTTGCCGGGGACTCGTGCATGTATATGTCCATGGAGAGGTGGAATGCCCCCATGCTTTCAAGTAAACAAGTTTCCCCCGGCAGGCTATCTTGTCGGTACCCTCAGTTTTGTTGCCGCGGAGCTGGGCCTACCGGGCACAAACCATGAAGCGGGACTAGCCCCCGCCAGCCCTTTTCGACCAAAGACACTACAAAAAAAAGACACATCTGTGACATTTTGGGCCGAATGAATTTTTTCCTGTCATACATATGACACTTCTATGACGATAATTGTGACAAAACCCGGTATCATCATAGATGTGGTGGGCTCCTACTACTATGACAAAAAATCATGACAGACAATGGGCTTTTCGTCCTGGGCGGGCCGGAGATGCAGCTGCATGACATTCTTTGGGCCGTCCATGACGGAAAAAACCGTGGTAGAAGCGAGGGCGAGGAAAATTTCGGGGAGTTCCCGGTTACGGTGGGTGGTCAGGGGCCGAGCGATGTGTGTGAGGCGTTAGCTCTAACTGAACCTGAGAGATTGCACTGCAGGCTACGCATTACTGAACCCGAGCGATCGATCGATGGCTGTTAACTAAACCCGATCGAGCGATTCCTCCGCTACTGCTGCTAAGTAAAGCCGATCGATTGGATGAACAGTGAGCGTTGAGGGGGGGGGGAGTTTGGATGAACAGTGAGCGGTGGGGGTGGCTGAACAGGCCCCCGTGGCGTTGACGGTGGAGATGAACAATATCCCGTGGAGCCCCGTTTTGCGGTATGCCACACCCCTCCCGATGAACAGGACCACCATTTCGACCGTAGCGCTCCAACACATGTCTGTTTTGTCCGTTTTGCGGTACGTCACACACCTCCCGATCAACAGGACCCCTGTTTCGACCGTAGGAGGCCCGTTTCCTTCGTTTTGCGGTATGCCAGACCCCTCCCGATGAACAGGATCCCGTTTCGAACATGGCCAGTCAAACACAAGGCCGTTTCCTCCATTCTGCGGTACGCCATGCCTCGTTTCCATCGCCTGTTCCGTCCAAGCCCTCCCGATGAACACGATGACGCATTCCGTTCCGACCCAGCCGGTTGGATCCCCATGAACACGACGACGACGCTGTTTCTCCGTTCCAACCCAGCCATGTACACGAGCCCTGGCCGTACGTATGCGCGAGTAGGCATTCGAGACCCCGCCCGTATGTACACATATATGGCCGTATTTTCTTTCTTGCACACTGGCCGCTATACGTACATGTACATGCTACGTTCGCGCCTCTACTACAACACATGTGCGCCACTACATCGACCAGTATATATGTATGTACACTTTCACGACCAGAATGACCAGGTGGGTCCCGACTGCCAGTCACTTCCTTGCATGCGAAGATGTAGTTGGTGGGTCCCTGCAGTCAGGGGGGCGAATCATTTTTTTCGGCCGCACTTCCTTCCGTGCGAAGATGTAGCTGGTGGGTGCTAGCAGCCAGGGGGCCGAATCGTTTTTTTTTGCCCGGACGCACTTCCTTGCGTGCGAAGGTGTAGCTGGTGGGTCCCAGCAGTCAGGGGGGAAACATTTTTTCACAAAATACGGTGGCCCGTCCGGTGGGTCCCTGCTGTCAAGTGGAGGAATAATTATTTTGTGCGTAATAAGGAGGCACTTCCTTGCGGCTGCCTTGGACCCAGCTGTCAGCCTCTCCACATACAGTACTCTTCCGATGGAAGTCGGTCGTTGACCACATTGACCATGCCGCGCCGAGAGCACCACGGCGGTGGACGACGGCGAGGCCTAGGAAGGGGACGACGCGGAGCCGGGGAATACACGGTTGTGGATGCCCATGCGTAGAGGAGTATGGGGGTTCACTCGTTCGACTGCGGTGTGAGGCTGCCGTCGCCGCAGAATAACAGGGGTGTGGGTGAGTGGAGGGATGTCCTGGCCAGCGGCAGGAGTAGTAGGGGGTGGTGAGGCCTCCGCGGCATCACAACCGGCCACGGGAGGCAGGAGCAGGCGGCATGATCGACACTGCTTTGGGTGGCTGGAGCAAGAAGACCAGAGGTTGAAGAAGCACGATGGGCGTTGGATGGACATCGTACGGTCACTGCAGCTAGAATCGTTCATATTGACTAAGTTGACAAAGCCCTCCGTCCCCGTCAACTGAGTGGGCCCACAAGTCAGCCTCCCAGCAAGGTGGGTCCCAGCTAGCAGTGGGAGTATTCATTTTTTTCTGCTTAATAAGGAGGCACTTCCGGTTGGTCCGAGCTGACAGTGGGGGGATCGTTTTTTCATGAAATACAATGGCCCGTCAGGTGGGTCCTAGCAGTCAGGGGGCAAACGTTTTTTTTGCAAAATATGGTGGCCCGTCTAGTGGGTCCCTGCTGTCAGTTGGAGGAATCATTATTTTCCGCGTAATAAGGAGGCACTTCCTTGCTGCGGCCGTGGACCTAGCTGTTAGCCTCTCCACGTACAGTATACTTCCGATGGAAGTCGTTCCTTGACCATGTTGACCATGCCGTGTTCCATTGAATACATGCGTCCATGGGCGTGGTGCGTCCCCACTGTCAGCCTCTCACGTACAGTCATCTTCCGATGACCCTCGGTTGTTGACCATGTTGACCACACCGTGCCGAGCACACCAAGGCCGGTGGACAATGGCGAGGCCCCAGACTGGAACGACCTGGAGATGGGGAAGACGGGGCAGCGGAGTCACAGATGGAGAGGAGTGGGAAACTTCACTGGTTCGGGTGCACGGCAGCACAGCCGCGGTGCCACCCACGGGAGACAGGAGCAAGAACAGAGGTTGAAGAAGGAGCACGGCTGTTGGATTAACATCCAACAGTCCAGCTGCTAGAATCATTTGTTGATTAAGTTGACAAAGCCATGCGTACACGTTCGCTTAGTTGGCCCACAAGTCAGCCACCAAATCTGATGGGTCCCAGCTGTCAACGGGATGAATAATTATTTTCGCAAAACAAGGAGGCACTTCCTTCCATGCGAAGATACAGCCGGTGGGTCCCAGCTGTCAGGTGAAGGAACCATTTTTTTCAGCTTAATAAGGAGGAACTTTCCTTGCGTGCGACCATGGACCTCGTGGGTCCCAGCCGTCAGGCTCTCCACGTATAGTCCTCTTCCGATGACTCTCGTTTGTGGACCACGCCGCACCGAGCGCAGCGAGGCGGTGGACGACAGTGAGGCCCCAGACGGGAACGACTCGGAGATGGGAAGACGTGGCAGTGGAGTCACAGATTGAGAGGAGGAGAAGGGTTATAACTAGTTCTGTTGCGGCGTGGGGCTGCAGTCTGTCGAGAATAACATGAGGTGTCGAGGGGTGGAGGGATAGCCTGGCCGGCGGTGGGGTAGTGCTTCACAGTGATGCGTGCGAAGCAGAGCCGCTAGCCGTCGGCGGCCGGACCAGGCGGTCCCGGCGACGCTGGAGGAAGAAGACGAGAGATTGAAGGTGCATGCCGGCCGTTGGATATAAATCCAATGGTTGTGGATGACACAATCATTTGTTGACCAAGTTGACAACGCCCTGCGTAGGCTTCGACTTGTTGGCCCACATGTCAGCCTGCAAAAATGTGGCATATATTTAACCCATGTTTTCTAGAATGTACAATCCATTTCCTGGGCTGGGTGAACAGATAATTTCGTGTCAATCAGGCCCATTTATATTTTCTAAGAAATCCCAGCCCATTTGCACTTCCTTGAAATACACGAATTAGCTGGGCTCATTATATATATAATGTTATGTTAGAGGGAGCATATAATATCAAAGAATAAACCAGAGAGGCACATTATATATATATATAATTAACAAATTAGCGAGTTATTGCTCAAAATAAAAATGAGCGCGTTATTATTAAATTGTTCCTGAAAATCTTCGTAAGCTTTTGTACGCAATCACCAGGATTTTCCTTGCTTGTGAGTCAAAAACAACCAGGATTTTCCTTGCCAACTTCCGCTAAACATTTACTTTTATATGTTAATAACATGTGGGATGTTTTTATAATGTATATATAAGTCTCTATAAAATATACGATAATAGTAATAATATAAATACATATAATGTGGTTAGAAGGGAAAACATAAATTGGACACAACATTATTATTCTTATATATAGATAAATAGAACAGAAACCTGCGTTTTATTAAAAAATACATTGGGCCACCGATCTTTAAGAAAAGCCCATAGGCCGGTATGGACCTCAAAAAATAAGTTGAAACCACTGTCTCTGTATGTCGTGGGCTACGCATGTTAAAATACAAAACCTAGGACTAGCTGATACTTGTTCACCCTCTGAAAAAATGATACCAGATCCCCGAGCGAACTGGATTAAAGAGGGGGCCGGCGGCACGACTGAAGAAGCATATCAGGAGTGATTTTTTTTCTTTAGTGGATGGCTCTCGATAGCGTTTTTTACTTGCCTCTGCACCATACAACTTGTATTTTTATCCTCCCAGTCCGTCATGGTGGACCAGCAGCCCATTTGCTGGGCGGGCCAACCTACAAAAACTAGCACTCGATTTTTCATCAAGACCCAAAAACAATGCAGTATTATGTTTGTTTTGAGGCCGAAAACATTACGGCAGGGGTTGAGCGGGGGAGAGGGGAAGACAGAGTAATAGAAAGATTAAAAAGAGCTGATGCACCGTTGCTACCCTAACAAAGCAGGTGCAATTCTTCTCGGGAAGAATGTGTGTCGTTGACACCCACACGTCAGATACCCCACAGTAGGCATACTAACAAGTTCACACACAAATACAACAGAAAAGGTAAACATTCGTATCAAACTCAGGTTCATAGGACACGTTCATATTCATAGCCAACATTCACTATCAACAACTCAAAAAATTCATATATACACAAGCTCAGCATATCTATGCATCCAAATGATTGATAGATCACACGACAATATTTATACATAATTCACAAAAAGATTCAGATATACACATGTTCAGTATGTTTATACATCCAAATGATTGAGATCATAGCCAATATGATCCATGGGCGAACTTTAATTACATAGGGTACTGACTGGTAAATGGTGTTCAGTGGGAGGTCCTTCTTGCTAAAATTAGTTCTTGTAGGAGTAAACTTTCGAGTACATAAGAGGCAGCACAGACAATCTAAACTTTGCTTGTAGGTTTATCCTCATATAGTGGCCTCGTGCCGAGCGAGGTTTGAGCAACTTGGCCACTACTTTCATCCAACTAGTTTACTGGCTCACCTTGGTCCTGTAGCTTGCCAAAATTCTACATTGCAGACAAGAAAGGAGGCGGTTGAGAAAATGAACCACCCAAATTTTTTGTGCAGTTCAACTTAAATGGAGCATCCCTGGCGTGCAGACTGATTAAGTGCCAGATGAATATACGCGTCAACCAACTTGTCTGGAATCTTTAGACTCCATGCCATGTAGTTCGCTACCATCTCTGCTGATAACCAAAAGGCACAAGTTGGGACCAAAGACTGGACTGTGTTCTTCTCGGCTATGCGGCAAGCAATATTTTTGGCGTTCAATCTCCTAACACTACGGAGTTTGACAACTAGTTGACGCCGGTTGATACTCGAATGAATATAGGCACTTCTTGTCAACATTGATGCTTGTTTGAGTGAACTTTGGAGTACATGGAAGCAGCATAAGTATCTGTCCATCAGATCATTTTGTGCAGTTCTACTGAAATCACCCAATGCAATGATTTGCCTGCGAATTCAGGCTCCAAGTTACTCCTTTAGAAAATCGGCAAACAGTAGCACAATACCAAATTACCAATACATGACAAGCACAATAATCAGGATAAAAACCAGTACCAACCTGTGTGAGGTAGCATATCAATTACTATTTCCTTTGACTGGAAGCCGAGATAAGCGAAGCGACTGACAGCGAAGGAAGAAAGCAAGGCGAGATTAGCGACTGACAGGAAAGGACGGAAGCTGTCGAGGCAATGAAGCACCCAAAGTTTTTGTGCAGTTCCACCAAAATCGAGCATCCCTATTGGCACATATATTGAGAGAGTGAGATTACTGTAATAGTGGGACTAGTCGATGAAACATACACTAACAAATAGAAGCACCCTCATTATCTTAATGGATAAAGTTAGCAACATAGTAGTCTAGCTTAAAGAGAGGTATTAGTTTATTTAATCAGTGCCAATTAGCTCAACACTCAAAGCATTGCCATTTATCATAGGTTGCAAAACTTTAACGTGCAAAGATAAAGGAGTTTCTCATGACAGTAGCACGATACAAATAGAGATGACGGCAAACTAATATGGATGAAGGCCTTAGGCCCGTACCAACCTGAGAAAAAAGCTTATTCATGTAGTCCCATAAGAGATGATAAAGCACTCACTGGAATCACACAATAGTATATATTTTTGTGCACTTCAAATGTATGGTTGAAATCACTCTTGTTTACAAGTGCTGAGATTATATCGAAAGATTATCAAGAACTTCCAGCAGAGTTAAAGCACTGGCTAGGATACAGTTCATTGCATTGTCTTGTGTAGTTCCACTAAAATGTATGATTGGCACAACATGATCCCTATTTGCACAAGTTGGAACAAGGTGAAACCTTCATTAGCTTAGTGGGAAAGGATAGGAAGACATTAGCATATTACTCAAACAGTAGCATCAAATTCATGATGGACAATACGCAAAACATTGCCTCATTGAACCAATGGCAATAAATTGACATGCAAAACAATAGCACTATTATGTCATGACACTAATAATATTCCCTCCCTGCTCCACCACATGATTCACCTCCATAGACAAACATACACACGTACATGATTCAGCATAGGGTCCTACTAAAGATTTGTTTAACTTCGACAAGAAAATTAGGCAGCAATAAATTAGTAGTACTTAAGTACTCCTAATTAATTAAGTGAGACAACAGAAGTGGAAGGGCTCCCTGGAGGATCGTCTCACATGTAAGGTAGTCGTTGCCGAAGCCCTTGAATGGCCTCGACTGAGGCCTCTAGCTTCAGCAAGATCGCCTTGGCACTGTTTATTCTTCTTCTTCTTCCTCTTCATGCTCTGTTTCTCTTTCTCCTCACTAGTTGGTGAAACCAAGTACATGATTGGCCTTCTAATTCAGAATTGGTTTTGTCAGTGAGGGAGTACAAGTGTACTAGTAAAAAATAGCATTATTTTCTCATGGCAGACGGAAAATGGAGATGAACACATGCACTAAATATCATTCTTACCTAAATAATGGTTATGGCGCCAATATGGATGATGAGGATTGGAACATCTCCCTTTGTGCAGTTCCACCGAAATGACCCAACTGTTCCATTCTGACATTCCAGTTAAACAGCACAAAAGTCATTTCTTTTAAGAAGAGTTTTGTGCAGTGAACCAAAAGGTCACAACAGCAACCAGGTGAATTGGATATCCCTGTTTGCACAAAAAGGTACAGAGGAAATAGTCAGAGTGTCAAACAATTACATGCAAAAATATTTGGCTAAATTTGTCATGGCTTATAATAGTGGCATGGCTTCATTTTTACCAGGGACATTAGATTAAGAACAGCTAAATATTTGGTATAAGGGCATGGGACAGTGGGTGCACCAGCAGTCCAGCACCATGTACGTAAACAGGGGCATAAAGTGGTGATTCATAGTTTGTTGCCACGAGAAACAAACATCCAAGAAACATATCTGGGTTGGTCCCATTTTTGTTCGCTCTAGCCACCTACTCCTATGTGTGGATAGCAAATCTAGTCCTGGTCATACCACTTTGTACAGCGTTACCCCTATATTTCCCTTTTCGACCAAGAGACCGGTTGGATGACCAGTCTGTACTACTTTCACCCCCTTTCCTTCCTGTTTGTACCAAGTCTGATGTACATACTAAAGTCCCCCACCCCCACTTTATTTCTTGTTTAACCAAGTACTCCCTCCGTACGAATTACTTGTCATCAAAATGGATGTGTCTAGAACTAAAATACATCTAGATACATCCATTTCAATGACAAGTATTTTCAGACGGAGGGAGTACAAGATTCGACTCCATGAAGTAGCTTTACCTCTAACTATAGAAGAAAAAAATAGGTGACGTTGGACCATCCGATTGAGAGGGGCGGAGAGGTAGAAAATGATGCACATGCAGCGACGTAGCGAGCTGGGGAAGTTGAGCTAAGGCGGTTTCGAACGAAGATATACCTGAAGGTCGTCGGGATGTGGATAGGTGGGCGGCGGGAGGTCGGATCCGCCCACAGGCAATGACGAAGGGATCGGAGGACCTCCCGCGCCAGCGCTTGGCCAGAGATAACGGTGCGGCCGACAGTGGGTCTCCTCCCTTCCTATCGACAACGGCCTACACGCTGCCCCTCCTCGCCTTCACGGCGGAGGGGGATACGTCTGGATCTGTAACCAGTGGTGAGGATAGAAAGACAGTGTTTTTTGAAGGGAGAAAGACAGTGTTACTATCCCTATCTTGTTTAGATCTGGAGAGGATGAGAGTGTGTGAATAGAGCAACCCTAGCAAGCAAGCGCGGAGGCTCCGGCCTATATATACGTAGTGGGGTAGTTTTCCTTTTTCACTCCATCAAAACAATCGTGTAAAATTGTGTACTACTACATGCCAGGTCACGGTTTTTTTAGTTGTTGATTGTTTTTTGAGATAGCTACCCGCTTGTTCCAAGTGGTGTTATGGTGTGCCAGGTCGCACTTTGTATCTTTGAAGTCTGGTACTACAAGTCCCTCCATTAAATGAACAACCACCCCCTCGTAAAAATTATGAACAAGCCCACGGCTAAAATTAGCGGAAATGTGGGTTGCTCCAACATGCATTATTATTTATATTTTCTACTCCCTCCGTTCCTAAATATAAGTCTTATTTATTAGCCACACCTAAGACAAGAATTTTTTTATTAGCAGTGAACCCCACATGTCATAGAGACAAAAATTGTGGCAAGATTCCCTTAGGCAAGCCAAAGTGTGTCTAACAATTTGAGCAACTCAGGTTAGGCAAGTGTGGCAAGTGTGGGAAAAATAATGTGGCAACATAAGACAAACATAGTCACAATCCAAACCGCCCCATAATTTTTTGTGTCATGCATGAAAATTTGGTTAGTTAAATTTATAGTCAAAATTTGGCAAGGTGCATCAAATCAACACATGCAAGTATCAAAAGGAAGGTCACGGCATGTATGCATGCGTTGTACTCCCTCCATTTGCAAATATAAGTATTTTTAGTGATTGCAACAAGTGACTACATACAAAGCAGAATATGTCTACATACATCCATATGTTGTAGTCCATTTGAAATATGTAAAAAGACTTATATCGAGTGCAGTGCTTTGACAACTCATACAAGACTGAGAAATTTGATTACTACAACGCCCTCTCCCTCGCGGTCTGAGCTCCGGTGCCTTAACTGCACCTTCCTTTGGCTGCATGACAGGAGGGCCAACCACCTGTTGGGCCCACCTGTCATAGACGCAAAGGCAGGAGCAGTAAGTAGAAGCTTTCGCTACACGCTATCCCTCCCGCACGAGGTGGACGGACATGCAGTAGTGGATTCGATACTGTAGAAGTAGGAGTAACATCATTGTTCGTCTTCTCGAAGAGGCGAAGAGCCAAGTGCAACCCTAACGTGGCAGTTGCGAACGCTCGCGTGGTGCGGTGCCTTGGAGCACGCATATACTAGCCAGGCTCTTGCATGAGACAAAATTGCTATTGTTTAACAGTTAAACTCCATCATCCATTGGTTGATACTCATTCTGCATAGGTCCACGCTCTTAGCACCGTTTCCTCCTGGGGTCACCAATGTTTATTTGCTAATTAATAGCATTGCATGCAATGAACTAGCCATTGCAAGTCATTAAAAGCATGCACACCTCTCATCTCTTAGACTAGCCACAATGGAGACTAACATACACTAGTAACATACACATATCCCTTGACTATGTTACTACCTCAATAGTGGGTAGTAACATGAGTGTGGTAACATGCAAAGCTTCATTTATTAGGTTATAGACTCATATTGCATTGGGACATGTGATGTTACAGTAACTAGCTAAGTTACTAGTACTACATCTCTCCTCATTAGCTCATTGCCACATAAGCAAATTTGCTGAGTTGGACTCGATGTTACTACTGAAGTTACTCCCACTGTGGCTAGTCTTATTGGTTGATATGTCAAGAAACAAGAAACAAGGTAGAATTTAATGTACCGCGCCTAAGTGTTTTGGGACTATTTGGTTTTCATAAGATGACTTACACACCTAGATGGAGGGAGTAGTATAGCCCTGTAAACCGCAAAGGAGTATTTGCCTTTCTAGAGATTTCAACAAGTGACTAGACTACACCGCGTGCAGTACTCCCTCCCTTCCGGTTTATACGGCTCAAATCTCAAATCTCATGAACCAAGGCATTTTGCGATTGGAGGAACGTATCTCGTACTTTACAAAACTACTCCCTCCTTCCATCTATATAGGGCCTAATGCATTTTTCGAGGCTAACTTTGACCAAATGTTAGAGCAATATTTTATGACATGCAACTTACACAAAGCATACGGTTAAATTCGTATGTCAAAGGAGCTTTCAATGATATAATTTTCACATTATACATCTCATGTACGAACAATACTATTAATCTTGTCAATAGTCAAAGGCGATCTTGAAAAAACGAATTAGGCCTGATAACCCACACGTATACGGGATAGTTCTAGCCTCTTTCGATAAGTAAGAGTGTCGAACCCAACGAGGAGCTATAGGTAGAACAAATACTCTCTCAAGCCCTATCAGCCACTGATATGACTCTACGTCTTGACGTTCGCTTTACCTAGAACAAGTATGAAACTAGAGGTACTTTGTAGGTGTGATAGGATAAGTTTGCAAGATAATAAAGAACACGTAAGTAAAAAGTAGGGGCTGTTTAGATAAAGATGCAATAAAGTAAATATAGCGAGTGTGGAAAAGTGGTGGTAGGAGTTGTGGAATTGTCCCTAAGCAATTGACTACTTTACTAGACCGATAGCAAGTTTTATGTGGGAGAGGCCACTACTAGCATGTCATCCCTAACTTGGAATTCTATGCACTTATGATTGGAACTATTAGCAAGCTCCGCAACTACTAACCTTCATTAAGGTAAAACCCAACCATAGCATTAAGATATATTGGTCCCCCTTCAATCCAGTATGGATCACTTTCTATGCTAGGTTGAAGCTTCTGTCACTCTAGCCCTCCAATACATAGTCCTATCAACATACAACTAACCCTATGGTGTGATCCACGCGCGCGCTCATATGATGGGCACCAAAGGACAGCAACATAACCACAAGCAAATTAAATCAATCATAGCAATTCATCAACCACCAATAGGATAACGAAAATCTACTCAGACATCATAGGATGGCAACACATCATTGGATAATAATATGAAGCATAAAGCACCATGTTCAAGTAGAGGGTACAGGGGGTTGCGGGAGAGTGGACCGCTGTAGATAGAAGGGGGAAGGTGATGGAGATGTTGGTGAAGATGGCGGAGGTGTTGGTGTAGATCGCGGTGATGATGATGGCCCCGGGCCGCTTTCCGGCGCCACCGGAAGCAAGGGGGAGAGGGGCCCCCTTCTTCTTCTTCTTCCTTGACCTCCTCCCTAGAAGGGAGAAGGGTTTCCCCTCTAGTCCTTGGCTCCCATGGCTTGGGAGGGGCGAGAGCCCCTCTGAGATTGGATCTATCTCTCTATTTCTGCCTTCTGGAATTCTCCCCTGGCACTGTTTCCTTTATATCTGGAGATCCATAACCCCGATTGGATTGAAACCTTCGCCTAGATCATTTTCCAAAAATTAGCTTTCTTGCGGCCAAAGAAGGGCATCAACCGCCTTACATGTGGCCTACGAGGGTGGGGGTGCGCCCACTTTATGTGGGCATGGGCCCCTATCTCGTGGCCACCTCGGGCATCGTCTCGCGTTGATTCTTCGTCCCAAAAATCACAAATATTCCAAAATAATTCTCCATCTGTTTTTATCCCGTTTGGACTCAGTTTGATATGGGGTCTCTGCGAAACATAAAACATGCAACAGATAGGAACTGGCACTGGGCACTGGATCAATATGTTAGTCCCAAAAAATAGTATAAAAAGTTGCGAAAAGTATATGAAAGTTGAATAATATTGGCATGGAACAATTAAAAATTATAGATACGGCAGAGACGTATCAACATCCCCAAGCTTAATTCCTGCTCGTACTCGAGTAGGGAAATGATAAAAAAAGATAATTTTTTATGTGGAATGCTACCTAGCATAATCTTGATCATATGTCTAATCATGGCATGAATATTAAGATACGAGTGATTCAAGGCAATAGTCTATCATTTGACATAAAAACAATGATACTTCGAGCATACCAATAAAGCAATCATGTCTTTTCAAAACAACAATTCCAAAGCAAGCTTATCCCTACAAAATCAAATAGTTTGGCCATGCTTCATTTTCGTCACACAAAATGCCCCCATCATGCACAACCCCGATGACAAGCCGAGCAATTGGTTCATAATTTTTAACGCGCTTCAGCTTTTTCAACCCTCACGCAATACATGAGCGCAAGCCATGGATATAGTACTATAGGTGGAATAGAATATAATGATGGAGGTTATGTGGAGAAGACAAAAAAAGGAGAAAGTCTCACATCGATGCGGCTAATCAACGGGCTATGGAGATGCCCATCAATTGATGTCAATGCGAGGAGTAGGGATTGCCATGCAACGGATGCACTAAGAGCTATAAGTGTATGAAAGCTCAACAAAAGAAACTAAGTGGGTGTGCATCCAACTTGCTTGCTCATGAAGACTTAGGGCATTTGAGGAATCCCATCGTTGGAATATACAAGCCAAGTTCTATTATGAAAATTCCCACTAGGATATGAAAGTGATAACATAGGAGACTCTCTATATGAAGAACATGGTGCTACTCTGAAGCACAAGTGTGGAAAAAGGATAGTAACATTGCCGCTTTTCTTTTTCTTTTTTTTCTTTTTGGGTGGGCTTCTTTGGCCCCCTTTTTTATTTAGGCTTCTTTGGCCTTTCCTTTTTTTTTCTTTTTTTTCTTTTTCTTTTTTATTGGGCAATGTTCTATAATGATGATCATCACACTTTTATTTACTTACAACTCGATATTACAACTCGATACTGGAACAAAGATATGACTCTATATGAATGCTTCCGGCGGTGTACTGGGATGTGCAATGATCTAGCATAGCAATGACATCAAAAAACGGACAAGCCATGAAAACATCATGCTAGCTATCTTACGATCATGCAAAGCAATATGACAATGAATGATCAAGTCATGTATATGATGATGATGAAAGTTTCATGGCAATATATCTCAGAATGGCTATGGAAATGCCATGATAGGTTGGTATGGTGGCTGTTTTGATGAAGATATAATGAGGCTTATGTGTGATAGAGCATATCGTATCACGGGGTTTGGATGCACCGGCGAAGTTTGCACCAACTCTCAAGGCGAGAAAGGGCAATGCACGGTACCGAAGAGGCTAGCAATGATGGAAAGGTAAAAGTGCGTATAATCCATGGACTCACATTAGTCATAAAGAACTCATATACCTATTGCAAAAGTTTATTAGACCTCGAAGCAAAGTACTACTACACATGCCCCTAGGGGGATAGATTGGTAGGAAAAGACCATCTCTCGTCCCCGACCGCCACTCATAAGGAAGAGAATCAAAGAAACACCCCATGCTTCAAATTTGTCACACAACGGTTACCATACGTGCATGCTACAGGACTTGCAAACCTCAACACAAGTGTCTCTACAATCCACAACCACCCACTAGCATGACTCTAATATCACCATCTTTATATTGCAAAACTATTGCAAGGAATCAAACATATCATATTCAGCGATCTACAAGTTTATGTAGGATTTTATGACTAACCATGTGAATGACCAATTCCTGTCATCTCTCTAAATAGATATAAGTGAAGCAAGAGAGTTTAATTCTTTCTACAACAGATATGCCCATGCTCTAACAACTATAAGTGAAGCAAAAGAGCATTCTACAAATGGCGGTTTTCTATGCAAAGAGAAATAGGCAATCCAAACTTCAAATGATATAAGTGAAGCACATGAAGCATTCTATAAAGCCATACTCAAAAGATTTGAGTGAAGTGCAGTGAGCATTATATAAATCAACCAAGGACTATCTCATACCAGCATGGTGCATAAAAGCAAAATGAAAAATAAATGCGAAAGACACTCCAAGACTTGCACATAATGCATGAACGAAACGAATCCGAAAACATACCGATACTTGTTGAAGAAAGTGGGGATGCCTTCCGGGGCATCCCCAAGATTAGACGCTTGAGTCTCCTTGAATGTTCACTTGGGTTGCCTCGGGCATACCCAAGCTTGAGCTCTTGCCTCTCTTCCTTTTCCTCATATCGAGACCTCCTCGGTTAGACACTTCATCCACACAAAACTTCAACAGAAAACTCGGTAAGATCCGTTAGTATATTAAAGAAAATCACTACTCTAAGTACTGTAGTAAACCAATTCATATCTTGTTTTTGCATTGTGTCTACTGTAATATAGCTTTTCCATGGCTTAATCCACTGATAGAAATTGATAGTTTCATAAAAACAAGCAAACTATGCATCAAAAACAGAATCTGTCAAAAAATAGAACAGTCTGTAGCAATCTGAACATCCACCATACTTATGGTACCCCAAAATTTCTACCAAAATTAGGCAAAATAAAAAAGTTGTACATGAAGACAGTGCAAAAAGAATCAGAACCAATTGACGTTTCATTTAAAAATTTAAAATCGCGCACTAAAGCCAAAGTTTCTGTCCTGCACCGTACTAACCAACAAGCATTGTAAACATCCTAAAGGCAAACCTTGGCACACTATTTTTATAAAGCAATGGAATTGTACGAGGGGATAATTATTTTTGATGAAAAGTTTCTGTAATCAAGATTCACAAAGTTTCCGTGAGCATGAACAAAGTTCAAGGAGCTCTCCCACTTCAGCAATGCTTGTCTTTATTACTTTCACTTTCCTTTTTGAAAAGTTTTTAGGTTCCCCTCTTTTTAAAAAAAACTATATAAAAGCACTTAACAGAAATAAATGACTCTCTAAAACTTCCGGGTTGTCTCCCTGGCATCGCTTTCTTTAAAGCCATTAAGCTAGGCATATAGTGCTCAAGTAATAAATCCACCCGGATCCCAAGGTATATCAAAGCCAATTTTAATTAACAATGATTTGTAATTTAGTAGTGAGCACAAAGTAACATATATCAAGCAATGTCAAAGTCTAACTCTCTTCCTATGCATCGGCATGTCATAAAAGAACAATTCATGCACACCAAGTAAAGGCCAATGCATAGTATAAGCAGTTTCTTGCAATTCTATCGTGTTGGAAACATAGAGAGGTGGAGACATAGTTCCTCTCTCATAATAATGGCAAGTAGGAGCAGCAAGCACATGCATATTATATCTATTAAATCATCATGTAAAGTAGTAAAACGCAACCCATCAATATAATCCTTAATAAGCACAAACTTCTTCGATATAGTGTAGTTTGGAGAACTCAAAAAGATAATAGGACTATCATGCGTGGGTGCAATAGCAACAATTTCATGTTTAACATAAGGAACTATAGAAAGTTCATCTCCATAAGCATAATTCATATTGGCATCTTGGCCACAAGCATAACAAGCATCATCAAAAAGGGATATTTCAAACAAATTCAAGAGACCATAGCAATCATCCTTCGGTAAGCACGAAGGGGAATTAAACAATGTATGAGTTGAAGAGTTACTCTCATTAGAAGATGGGCACGGGTGATCAATCCTCTCTTCCTCCTTTTGTTCTTCTCTCTCCTCATCATCTTTTTCATCCAATGAGCTCAGAGTTTCATCAATTTCTTCTTCCATAGATTCCTGCAAAATATTAATCTCTTCTTGGACAGCGGAGACTTTCTCAATAAATGCATTAATATTGTAATTGTATTCATAATTTTCGTAGCAATATCTAAGTATAGCAAGATTTTCAGGTCTATAAACACCATCATCATCAAAAGCTTCATACTTTTCAAACAAAGATTCAATTTCGTAAGCAACCTTAAAAGCAACAAATTCTTCTATTTGTTCAACATCATAGTAATCATATATACCATTAGCATAAGAAGCTAAGGTTTCATTATCAATAAATTTGCATGAAAAGGGAAGGTGTGGAGCCTTCATCCTGGAGCAACTAGTAATATCATATCTCAAGCATAGACCCCAAGCATACCAACGCAGCATATTAATTTTATCCCATAATAGTTTCCCTTTTTGTGTAAAGCGATAATCCCTAAAGTATTCACGTTGATCCAATGTGTCTCCCATTATAAAGTTGAATGGGGTTTTCTCAGGATTGTCAATGTAGTACATAATATCTCTCACATAATGACAATCGAGGGTTTTAGGAGTTAACCCCATCTCCATGAGTAGCAAGTACACCTAATTTTATTGGTATTTCGTGTTCCATATCCATACCTAAAGATAGAGAACAACTTAGAACAGCAAATAAAAATTACTTAGTGATAAAGCAAACAAGCACACACGAGAATATTCACCCCACGCTATGACTCCCCGACAACGGCGCCAGAAAAAGGTCTTGATAACCCGCAAGTATACGGGATAGTTGTAGCCTCTTTCGTTAAGTAAGAGTGTCGAACCCAACAAGGAGCTAAAGGTAGAACAAATACTCTCTCAGGTCCTATCGGCCACTGATACGACTCTACGCACGCTTGACGTTCGCTTTACCTAGAACAAGTATGAAACTAGAGGTACTTTGTAGGTGTGATAGGAAAAGTTTGCAAGATAATAAAGAACATGTAAATAAAAAGTAGGGGCTGTTTAGATAAAGATGCAATAAAGTAAATATAGCGAGTGTGGAAAAGTGGTGGTAGGAGTTATGGAATTGTCCCTAAGCAATTGACTACTTTACTAGACCGATAGCAAGTTTTATCTGGGAGAGGCCACTGCTAGCATGTCATCCCTGACTTGGAATTCTATGCACTTATGATTGGAACTATTAGTAAGCATCCGCAACTACTAACGTTCATTAAGGTAAAGCCCAACCATAGCATTAAGATATATTGGTCCCCCTTCAATCCCGTATGCATCAATTTCTATGCTAGGTTGAAGCTTCTGTCACTCTAGCCCTCCAATACATAGTCCTATCAACATACAATTAACCCTATGGTGTGATCCACGCGTGCGCTCATATGATGGGCACCAAAGGACAACAACATAACCACAAGAAAATTAAATCAATCATAGCAATTCATCAACCACCATTAGGACAACGAAAATCTACTCAGACATCATAGGATGGCAACACATCATTGGATAATAATATGAAGCATAAAGCACCATGCTCAAGTAGAGGGTACAGTGGGTTGTGGGAGAGTGGACCGCTGTAGATAGAAGGAGGAAGGTGATGGAGATGTTGGTGAAGATGGCAGACGTGTTGGTGTAGATCGTGGTGATGATGATGGCCCTCGGCGGTGTTTCGGCGCCATCGGAAGCAAGGGGGAGAGGACCCCCCTTCTTCTTCTTCTACCTTGACCTCCTCCCTAGATGGGAGAAGGGTTTCCCCTCTGGTCCTTGGCTCCCATGGCTTGGGAGGGGCGAGAGCCCCTCCGAGATTGGATCTATCTCTCTGTTTCTGCGTTCTGGAATTTTGCCCTGGCACCGTTTCCTTTATATCTAGAGATCCGTAACTACGATTGGATTGAAACCTTCGCCCATATCATTTTCCAAAAATTAGCTTTCTTGCGGCCAAAGAAGGGCATCAACCGCCTTACGGGTGGCCCACGAGGGTGGGGGGCGCGCCCACTTTAAGTGGGCGTGGGCCCCTCTCTCGTGGCCACCTCAGGCATCGTCTCGCATTGATTCTTCCTCCCAAAAATCACAAATATTCCAAAATAATTCTCTGTCCGTTTTTATCCCGGTTGGACTCCGTTTGATATGGGGTTTCTGCGAAACGTAAAACATGCAACAGACAGGAACTGGCACTGGGCACTGGATCAATATGTTAGTCCCAAAAATAGTATAAAAAGTTGCCAGAAGTATATGAAAGTTGAATAATATTGGCATGGAACAATCAAAAATTATAGATACGGCGGAGATGTATCAAGGCCCTATATAGATGGAAGGAGGGAGTACCCTAATTAAACTCATGCATTAATTACGTAGTTCTCTCGTTTTCCTCTCCGCCTTGGTCGCGGTGGACAATATTGAGCACTCCTATATGACTAGCCGCTCTATCTACATGCGGGACATTTCAAAGCATCCAGGCCCGCATGCCATCCACCAAATCACAGCAAGGTGCTACAATCGAGACTCACATGTCACCCCGGTGTGGCCGTCATGACCCGTCATATCACAAAACCCACACCTTTACCAGCAGTGGTAAGGTGGCCTCCAAGTTGGACTGGACGAAGCAACCATCATTTCACTAGAACGCTCGTTCAAGCCCTTTCTTCCCTTTCTTGAAGAAAATCTCACTTCAGGCTACTCAGTTCTATCATTTTTCTTCTGTACCGATGAAGGAAAGGTGGGCGAATCAGTTATGCTGCTATATTTTCATTCCAAGAATCTTCTTTTGTGAAGAACCGACCGATTCTCACATCCTATTCTTTTCCCGTTTTCATTGTGATGGTTTCCTTTTGATTGCTTTTTGTTTGTCAGTTCATTGATGGATCCTGGAGCACTAGGCAAAGAGTTGCTGGCGGAAAACCCACTGGAGACAGCAATCTCCAGGAAGCGAGCACCGACCAATGAGTTGACCATGTTGGCGGGCCAACCCATGGAGACGAAGAACTCCAAGAAACAAGCACTGTCCAAAGAGTTGACGACGTTTGCGGACAAACTCCTCAAAGAAAGTTGGAAGATGTGACAGCCTGGTTTTTGGCCCTTTCTTTTTCTTTTGTTTTTCCGAGGTTTTTGCCTGAGTTTTTCTTTTTTGTGGCTTTGTGGTCTGGAAACTGAAGAAGATGCCCTCTTCTTTGCTTCCAGAGTGGCTTGTCATTCCCAAATCTTTCTCTAGACCCTGTCATTGTCATCCTAGCCCAAATCCCAATATTCTTTTTATTGGGAATATTGCTTTTCTATTAAAGGAATAACTCAAATTGCCCTAGGTTGTGAAGCAACCTATATTTCCCTCACTCCTAAAATTCCCAAATAATTCTCAAAATTTTTTTGGGTCATATCAAATCTGGCAAAACTTTTCATTGACATGTTCAAAAATAATTCCCCAATATTCCTTTTTCTATTGTGCCCTGAATGGCACTTTGTGAAGGAAGTGTCATTTATATTTTTCCTAGTGGCTACCAACCTTTTTGGGCATGTGTATATGTCCAAATACTTGCCTCATGCACAAGTTCAAATTTATTTGCCTAGCTAATCTTCCTCAGTGAATATTCAAAGTTTTTGTCACACAAAAGACTTTGTGAAGGAAGTACTAGCTAGGAGTATCCATATGAACTTTTGCACACTCCTTAATGTGCTCATATTAATCCCCTCCACCCATTTGCAGCCCCATCCAATTATCTATGTGAGCACAGGAGCAAATCTTTGTTTCTGGCAATATTTTCAGGTTGTGAAGGGAGTATACTTTATATTGCTTACAAAATCCTGATAAATTACCAGATCATTCTTATACCCATAAAACATCTCTCCACCCAATTTGGCATCATTTCATTGATCCATTTGATCACCATAATTATTCCAAGTTTCTGGACAAAAATGATGTTTGTGAAGCAAGTGCTATTTTGGTTTGTCCATTTGGCATGAGCTTTTTACAACATCTTTATATGTCCATATCATGAGGATTTGCCAAGTTTCATCCCATTACATAACTCCATGTGAGAGCATCATCATAATCTTCATTTCTGGACCATTTTGGCAGTTGCAAAACAACTGCAGTAAATCTTGGTCCATTTTCCCTCAAAACCTACAGGATCACAGTCCCTCCATAGCTAAACACCCCAGACAACTTATTTGGCACATAGCATATCCCTGTTGATCACATTGAGCTGATGAAGTTTACTGCAGTAAACTTCAGAGGGTGATAACTATTTAACCGGAGTGCCTTTAACCAAGTTACCACCTCAGTTGAAACCACCCTTCGAAGGACTTACCATTAGACATCAATTGCCAGCTGTTTGCATCCCGAACGTGCCAGCACTGGTGGTGACCATCGTCTTGGCATGCCATGAGCGCGTCCAGTGGCTGTTTGTGCTGGACCCCCTCCCCCTCTCGCCATCTTCACGCTCGTGAGCATGTCCAGTAGATTCCTCTCCTGGTCGCCATCCCCCTGGGCCCCTCTCCCCCTTCGGCAGCTTCCTCGCTGATGCTCGCGGACGAACGCCCACGAGAGACCTGTGGCCGACAGTGCTTTAATGGCGCTCGGCTTCTTCGTCTGCTCCCCCCTTGGCCCCCTCTACTCCGTGACCCCTGAGCCTCGTCTATGTCCTCCCTCGTCGCCTTGCCACCCCTCTCTGTGACCCTTGGCCGCGCGTGCCTTTCGCCGAAGCACGGACACGTAGCCACAGACATGCCACGGCCTCCCCTCCTTGCCCCGCCTATATAAAGGCCACTCGAGCCCCTCCCGAGCATCTCATCAGCCTCACCTCACTCCCAGCTCCCTCCCCGTACACTCGCCCGAGCTCCGGAGCCACCACACCTCGCCCATGGCCGCCATGTCCACCCTCGGCCTCCTCTTAAATTCGCGGTCACCGGAGCCCTACTCTTCCCCTAGCCACCACCGTCGGCTTCACCGGAGTCCCGCGAACATCCCTGCCCTCTCAGCCCGTCGCCAGAGCTTCTGTTGTCATCGTCCCCGAGCTTAGTCGCCACCGTCGTGCTCTCTATAGCTGCGAGCCGCCGCGACCCCGTTCCTCCTCAGTGCCCCCAACCGGTTCAGGCGAGCGCGACGCTTCCCCTGGTACCGCCAGCAGCCTTTCCCTTGCCGAGGACCACCGGAGTCGCCGGAGCCAGACGCCGGCCGAGCCCCGCCCCACCTCTCCTCTGTTCTTCGTCGGGCGTGAGAAAGATGCCAGGCAAGGGAGAGAGAGAGAGATGGATAAGGTAGGCCCCACATGTAAGCCTCTAAGCTACCCTGCCCCTCCTTGCCACATCATTTAAGTGGAAGCGTATTCCCTAGAATATGCTTTCCATTTTTCTGTTTTGGCCCAGTCTATAAAATAAAGTTTTACAGATAGGTACCTGGCAGTAAAACCCTTATATCTTTTTATCCGTAACTCCAAATGAGGTGATTCCAACGCGCACTTCTTCGTTTTGTTGAGCCTGTTCTGTTGGCCATGCTTTCTCTATGGTTTCACACTGTGAAAATGACCTTTATGCCCTTGCCCTTATTCAGCCCCTCCAAGAGAGAACGTTTTCTGGAGATTCATTCCGCGAGCTTCTCGCACTTTCTCCCGGTGCCTTCTTAATCCCCAGGCAAGCCACAATACCCACTTGCATGATAGTCATGCAGTAGCCATGGTTTTCAACTTGAATCTTTATTAAATATTTTCCCATTGAAGAGATGGTTATCGTTGTTCCGGTGATGTTTAGAGTTGCATGTTCACTTTTGTGCTATGTTATTTTGTACTTTGTGAATCATGTTATACCTGCTAGTATTACCTTTCATATGTTTATGCTTGCTAGTTAGTATGCCATGCTCAGTGGATATGATTTATTGGTTATATGGTGGATAGCTATGTGATACCCTCATGATGATGTTGATGTCATGTTCATGGATTTTATCATGGCTTAGCATATTTGCATTCAAGTTTAACCGGATTAAACTGAAGTTGAACAACCGTTTGCTGAGTCATGGTGCCGCTGAATCGATACTGACCAGTGCAACCACGCTTACCGGTATGGGGACGGTCCTAACTGGGTCTATTGTTGTACCTCTCGCCAGTGCCTCCAACGAGGGAAGGTTATGGGCGCGCGCTACCCCAATCAGGTAGGCGGACATAAGCCTTGTGTGCCCGTTGTTGAGTTAGTTTTTGGATCCTTGTCCCAGAGTGGGACGGTCCACGACGGTGGTCGTTGTGTCTGGAGGTAGCCACGGGGCCACTCATGACTTAGCTTAGTGAGGTGTGAGTTAGAGTGGCCGGGAGAGTGTCATGGCAGTAGGACGGTTTTGTCGGAATGCTGTTGGTCCACCCGAATGGGAGTACGAGGCCATAGGTTATGTAGTGTGGGTACAGTGTACTAACCTCTGCAGAGTGTATATTAAAACTATCGATAGTCGCGCCCGCGGATAAGGGCCCAGGTCAAAAGTAGGTCACACCATGAGTCAACAGTAATAAGAATAATGTGCTTAATAACCGTGAGATAAGTTGGTTTTGATCGCCGTAAGGATCACGGGACAAGTGTTGGTTGGGTTGTGATCACCGTAAGGATCACGGGCCATGTGTTGGTCGGGTTGTGATCACCGTAAGGATCACGGTTTGGGACCTAGTTTTGGTCGGGTAGTGATCGCCATAAAGATCACGATGGTATCGAGGATACCGAGTTGTTGTATATTCTGATGTTGTGCCAGAGTCATGGGTAAAGATCAAGCTCCTTGTGGTCATTTATCGATTACTACGACATTGTTTATACCAAGCTTGATTTGATCCTGAGATGATCGTGTGATGTCCGAGGTTGGTAAGTGATGCATGTGTTGGTTATGAGGTAACCCGAGCAGAATAAGTGGTGCATATAATGTCATCATGTTGAATGCTAGTATTGTCAGATTAATAAGTTCAGGTTGTGTTAGCTGTATCATGTTCATGTTGATGTTATGTTGCTATGATGATATCATGTTAAATTCCTATTTAACCTATAATTGCCATGCTGTTGTTTGTCGTGAATGCTTCTGGTTATTGTGAGCTTTGCAAGTACATTCAATGTACTGACATTGCGTGTCATGCCAGCTTGCAGGTCATTCTGGATTTGATTGCTTGTTTGCCATGGAGTCCTTGTTTGCGAGCTAGGATAAGCGTTCCAGCCAGAGTCCCTGCGGAGTGGAGTTCACCACCGTCGTCGTTGTTCTGCTACTAGAGTTATTCCGCTGCTTAGAGTTGTTTTGCTGCTTGCATAGAGCAACTGAGGATGGCGTAGTGTTGTCGTGCCGATGTTATTCATTGTAATATCGGAGACCTTGTATTCATATTCATTTAATAATAGAAAGCTGGTTTGTTCTATGTAAGCAGTGTCGTATTCCAGAAGAAATCTCCTCGATCTCTGGGCTGGAATACGGGGCGTTCCAGTTTTCTCTGAGCCGGGGTGCCACAGAAGAACAGCAAGGGCCCCACCGTGCCTACCCTAGGAACTCTGATGGCCACCTATGCGAGGCTCAAGGCAGAGTTTGAGGAGATAGTCGCCGTTGAGAAGCAGTATTGCCCTGGCAAGGTGATGGCCCCAATCAAGGACGAGGACATGGCCCCCGGAGGGATGAGATCCCCCGGTGAGCTGCACAAGGTAAAAATTAATGGCTTATTACCATAGTTGTGGTTTTTGATTATTTGCAATGTGCTTGCTAATATGTTAGGGTTGTGAAGGTGCCGGTGGACGTCCTTGATGATTCCGATGTCACGGCCCGTCCTGTTGGCATCGCCCCAGAGATTGATTCCGATGCCGCTATCCATCTTGTGGACATCGCCCCGGAGATTGATTCTGATGTCGCGGTCAGTCCTATGGACATCGCCCCAGAAATCGATTCCCATGCCGCTGTCTTTGTTGTGGTCATTGCCCGAGAGATCGATGACAAGAAATAGTTGGTCGCGCTAATCCTTTAGGGTAATTTGCATTGCCCTGTATTTAATTACCAGAACGATGCGTGTTATCAAACCATCTTAGGGCTAGTGCACTGTCTTGTGTGGGTGGTACTCTCTACTTTTGATTGACAGTGAATCATGCAAACCCTCTCCGAGTTATGGAAACAGATGTATCCTCCCCAGCTTTTGATGTAATATATGGCATGCTTAGATGTAAGTTTGAACTGTTTATCATATCAGCAGGGCTTGTTTGATGATTCTTGGTGTTAGTAGGCTAGCTACTGTGCGAGCTACAGTAATTGCAAAACACTCACCAAAGAGAAACATTGGGGCTGATGAGCTCGTGGTACGCTTATACTTATCCCTCGTCGATCGACCAATAGCCCTAGCTCCTAAAATTGTAGGCTTAGCGATCGATCAGACAATAGTCGACACAGATACATTCAGGCCTCATTTGGTTCATAGGGTAGGAAAATTGTAGCACAAGTACATAGAACGTGCAACACAAAATCATAGCAGTGCACAGACGTACTCCCTCCATTCCAAAATAGATGACCTAGGCGGGCTAGTTTGTCCTAGTGGGCTTCAGTGATATGACGTGGTACAGTGTCGTCCTGTCTTCGCGTGTGGTAGCAGTATTGCGGGTACAGTAAGTTTTGTTGAAGAAGCGGAATTCAACAAAGTCATGATGGTTCCTTCGTCCGAACAACTTACAGTAGGAAAGGTTGGGCCTGCGATACGACCGGGGTAGACCAGGATAATTTTGTGCATGGCAGGTGGACCAGGATGGTCGACGTCCCACATGTCAGCGAATGAAAGTATTCTTTCCGATATAGAGGACGAGCAACAAGTATACATTGTTTATTTTTGATGAAAGCTATAGTCTCCACTATTACGACGGAGGAGTGTGAAACACGGCAGCCCAGTGAACTTGGCATGTCCACCACTCCCTCCTTCCTCATGTAATGCTACCATACTATTGACTATAAGGTTGGCTATAAGGTTACAACTTTTTCTCACTTTCTCTCTATCTATTTCCTCTCAAATGTTTTATACCTTCCTTTTTTAGACACAATTGTTTTTATGCCTTTTTTAGAATTATTATTTTTATACCTAGGATCACGTGTAGAGACGGGCTCTTGTAGAGCTCACTCCTTGACTTTGTCAATGCCTCTCTCTCCACCACATAAGCGGGCTTATAGCCTAGTTTTTTAGTACTACTTGCTATGCATGCATGGAGCGGGCAGCTGGCGTCTTGAGGGGCTAGGGCAGTCAGAGCGGGCTCCGGAAGCGGTCCAGACTCCAGCATGGCCCACCTCACATTATCACCATATATTTCTTGGAGTCCCTGCGGTACGGGCGGGCAATCTCTTCTCCGTCCCCCGTTTCTCTCTTCTCAGCCGATGCCCGCCGAGCAATTAGATTTCGGCTATCGACGGTTTATTCAATTATAGTCCCACATGTCAGTGAAATTGCAAGACAACGCGTGTCCCCTCTGGTGAGCAGCGTGCGAGCCGGACTGTCGGGGGGTGCGACGCATACGAGTCATAAGTGTGCCGCCTTTTCCTTTAGACTTGCAAAGCGTAACATTTTCGCAAGATCGATCGATAGAAATCCAGAACAAAATGACGAGGGCGGTGCTTTCCCGCTCGTTAGGCGGGCTAGTTCGAGTGATATGACGTGCTACAGTGCCGTCCACTTGCTCCATTTTTATGTAAGCAAGAGTTTACACTCTTACGCGGGAGGAGTGCGAAACACCGCGGATCTGATTTTGATCGAGGGATAACTGTTCCCTACCAAATAATGGAGGATTGTTAGCGATTATAGCATGATAGTTAGGGCATCTCCAGCGCTGGCCCACAAATTTACACCGGCATCTGTCCGAGGACACTGATGGATGCCATCTGATGCTGCCCGCATACCTTTCAACAACTATATGAACTAACCGGAAAAAATTCGTGCAAACAAAGCAAATTTCAAATTAACCGGATGAAATTCATTACATTTCGAAAACTTTTCCTACAAACTGGACGAAATTCATTACATATTTCGCACAAACCGTACTAAAACCTACTGTAAACCTAATCTAAACAATCGCCGGCGCCCGACCACCATGTCCGGCCATGAACCCGAGAAAGCCGGCCAATGCCTTTGCCTCCTCCTCATCCGCCTTGATAACCTCCTCCTCTGGAGAACAAGGTTCTGAAGATTTCCGCCTCCACGTCGTTGTCAAGTGGCTAATCGGCCGCTGATATTTACCCCACCAAGCTTGGCGTCGACTGAGTGGAGTAGCGGTGGCCTTCCTTGGACCAGAGCAGCGGCGACCTACCGTGTACTACTCTTCCTCGCTGCCGGCTGCGGCCACGCACGCGTGCCGGCTTCGTGGTCGTTGAGGGAGTCTTGGATTAGGGGGTATCCGGACAGCCGGACTGTGTACAACGTCCGGACTACTGAAGCGTGAAGATGCAAGACTCAAGACTTCGGCCCGTGTCCAGATGGGACTCTCCTTTGCGTGGAAGACAAGCTTGGCGATCCGGATATTGTGTTTCCTTCCTTGTAACCGACTCCATGTAAACCCTAGCCCTCTCCGGTGCCTATATAAACCAGAGAGGTTGGTCCTTAGAAGGACGATCACAATTACAATCATACCATCATAGGCTAGCTCTTAGGGTTTAGCCTCTACAATCTCGTGGTAGATCTACTCTTGTACTACCCATATCAACAATATTAATCAAGCAGGAAGTAGGGTTTTACCTCCATCGAGAGGGCCCGAACCTGGGTAAACATCTGTGTCCCTTGCTTCCTATTACCATTAGCCTTGACGCATAGATCGGGACCCCCTACCCGAGATCCGTCGGTTTTGACAACAACATTGGTGCTTTCATTGAGAGTTCCTCTGTGACGTCACCGCAAGGCTCGATGGTTCGTTTAATCATCGTCAACGACACGGTCCGGGGTGAGACTTTCCTCCCCGGACAGATTTTCGTGTTCGGCAACTTCGCACTGCGGGCCAATTCGCTTGGCCATCTGGAGCAGATCGACAGCTACGCCCCTGGCCACCAAATCAGATTCGGAAACCTGAACTACACGGCGGGTATCCGCAGAGACTTGATCTTCAATGGATTCGGGCCCACGCCAGGAGCACCGGACAGTCACGACGAGCATGGCCTGGACCTGCTGTCGGACAACGCTCGGGACATCACCCCTGCAGTAGCCCCAGACTCAATTCCGAAGCAGGCCGCGCTGCCCAGGGACGGAGGGATGGACCCCGCCCCGCAGGGCGTACCCTCATCGGCGATAGAGCCGAACACAGGCCTCACTTCTAAGGAGGCCTGTGACTCCGGACCCCCAGATTCGTATCCGGTTGTGGGTTCCAGTCCGCACGTTCCCGAGCCCGCCGAGCCTGGTTGGGCTCTGGTAACGGAGTTCACCGCTGCGGACATCTTTCAGCACTCGCCCTTCGGCGACATGCTGAACTCGTTGAAGTATCTCTCTTTGTCAGGAGGCTCCGGACCAAACTATGTCCGGTTCAATTGGGAAGCAGGCGACGAAGGAATTCGCTGCCCACCCACCACCAACTTCATCGCCATGATCGATGATTTAACCGACGTACTTGACTTCGACTCGGAAGACATCGACAGTATGGACGACAATGCAGGAGAATTACAGGAGCCACCGCTCACAGGACGGTGGACGCCCACCCCCTCATACGACATATATATGGTGGACACTCCGAAGAAAACCAATGGCGACGAGGCAATGGAGGATAGCCCCTCCGGAGGAAAAGCAAAGCATGGGCCCTTTCGGCACCGCCCCAAGCCCCGCCATACCAACACCGGCCCCGGAGACGAAAGCAATCCGGATGGCACCAAAGAGGAATACAGCCCTGATCGGCCTACCTTCAAGCAGGCCGGACCGGTCACGATGGGATACTTGGAGAGGGACAACCATACACCCCCCTCCGACGACGAGGTAAGCCTCAACAATGACGAATTAGGCGTACCAGAAGATCCAGTGGAACAAGTTTGCTTCAAGCGATGGCTCATGGCCATGGCAAGGAGCCTGCAAAGGAAGCAAGAGCAGCTTAAAGCTATCCAAGACTTGCTAACGGATAGGTGGGCCAAGGTACTAGCCACCGAAAAGTATGGACTCGAAAGCCCGAGCAAGGGCCATGAACCACACAATCGGTTACCTCAACCTAAGAAGGAGAACCCAAGGCACACACCCCGACGTCCACACATCATTACGGCCCAAGACAGCAAAAGGGATATTCGAAGAGGCGCCCTTAGGCCTCGGCGCAATGGTAACAAATGGCAAGTAAAGGAAACTAGTGCCAAGTCCATCAACTCCCGGTCCGGTCAACGGACAAAGAGCAGCTCAAGGCTATTCGGCTCGAGCCACATACTTGATCAACCATGTGAAATCCATGGTACTCCTAGAAGGACGGCAAAGCATACCAATAGAGAATGCCGGATCCTCAAAACAAAGCGGCTGGTCGTATACCGGAAACAGTGATGGGAGGCGTCTAGTCAAGAGACCCCAGAGTATAAAAGTACGGCCTATCGCCCCCGATCACACCAAGCACAGCAATTCAATTGTCGTACCCCTAGACCTAGTAGCCCGGGGGCTCCATAATACATAAAGCCCTCGCTGGTATGAAACAACAAATAACATCTTTTCAAAAGATGCCAGGTGTAAGGGCCAAGTCTATTGGCCGACCATTCGAACGGTTGTTCTCGGATCAACAAAAAAATGCCACACTAAAGATTAATTCTTCGGCACCCTCCCCTCGTGCGGTAATCAACCGTATGGCAACGGGACGAACCACGTTGGCTAGATTCCACGTGGTAAACCATTAGGCCAACGCCGTGTGATATAATCACACATATAGGCAAGGCCGAACTACGCACTTCGAGCGGAAACCACACCGCTCCCAGAGTAGCGAGTCGTGCATGCCTATCAAAATTTTGATATGGCAGCCAACTATCCGGATACCAACTGAGGAGTCCGTGCTATTTCACAGCGTCACGACTGGGTTCACCAGGGTCCGATCAGGAACCCTTAGACCAACCACAAAAGGACGCCCAGCTGCCTCATAACATTTTCCTTTACAAACTAACTTTGACGTAGAACAGGATTGGCGGAGTGGGCTCATCCCGGACACATGATGGCGGAAACATGCAGGTAGAAGGCAGTCTGGATTCACCCTTGATCCACTCACAACCCCGTCTAGTCCGGCCATCAGAGGTTCCGCCAAAAACACCTCCTTTTATACATCGTACCCATATGCATAATACGCTCTTCAGTACTTTGAGAGAAAGTGCTGCAACATGGTGGCAGATGCATCAAGCCATACAAGGATGGAATGGAGCAAAGACTTGGGAAGAATTCAAGAATACTATGACAAGATCCCGTCTTATCCAGAAGCCATGAGACCCTAAAGTGAAGAAGCCTTGTGAATGCAAGATTTGCGGAGAAATAGGACACACCCAGGAGGAACATAAGGATAGATGCCCTCATTGTAAGGAGAATCACCAAGTCGAAGAAAACCCTACTAGACAGGTTACTTGCTTCCTGTGTGAAGGAACCACGTACTACCCGACTCAATGCCACATTTACCCCAAGGTACAAGAAGTTACCAAGAAATAGAAAGAAGCACTCAGGGAAGGCTTAGAAGAACCTGTGATGAAGGAAGTTGTTGGAGACCCCAATGGAGAAGGCCTAATCAGATTCTACTCGAACGCTTGCTATTCATGTGGAGAAGAAGGACATTATTCCCAGTATTGCACCAAGGAAAGAGAAGAATATCTCAGAGACTTCCCGAAAGCATATGTGAAGTTTGACCCTCAAGAAATAGAAGCTCTGGTCATTACGAAGAAATCCAAGAAGAGAAAACGAAGGCATCCCCAAAATAACCAAATTTCTATAGAGAAGGACCTGAGTAATATTACTTGTTATAGGTGCAAGGATTTAGGTCACTATGCTGATAAATGTCTAGAAAAGAAGCTAAAAATCCAAGGAACCTACAAAATCACAAAGAAGCCCCGAGACATGTCAGAAGTTATTTGTTTTCGTTGCAAGGAAGTAGGACATTTTTCTAGGGAATGTTCAGATCAGGAGAAAGTTGGAGCTGAGTAGTGGAGATGTTGATATCCGTAATAAGTGTAGTATGGAAAACACTATTATTTTCATGAGAATGTGGAGTTGAGTTATGTAATAGAATACTCGGAGATTGTAATAATTCATGACTCAATAAATTTGATATGTCATATGCTGAAAGGCTTTAAGGAGTTGTTATGTTTTATCTTGGAAATTAATATTCTAGGTGAACATGGAAGAAAATGAGCTGTGGTGCATAAACTGGATGTTGGAAATTGAGTTTGAAGTTTTGTTTGGATGATATGAATGTTTACCCAAGGAGATATGTACCTTATTCTAAGTACCAATTTTGTTTTACAACTGCAGATGACGACCCTTTATGAGTCTTTCCTCAAGGGCTCGGAAACGATCATGACCCTGATAAGTGATCATGATTACCTGAAAATCCTGAAGGACATGATGAAGCATATTCGCCTCGAAGGAGATGCAGTCTACAAAGGCTACCCCTTCATGCAGGAGGGAGTGGAACTTTGGTATGTGGAGGTACACCTCCACCGTATGAAAGGAGTTTGCCCAAAGATGATGGGGCAGTACTTTTTCATCTCACGTGTACCAGAAGCAACTTTTTTCGACGCTGTTCGAGAGGCAGCCATGGAAGCCATACGCCAGATCAGAGAAATATTTGGAGCAAGACTCCGTTATACTCAGGAATACCTAAGAGAAGTGCATGTAGAGATGATGGAGATAAAGCTCAAGGCCACTACAATGAAACAAAAGATTAAAGATTTCAAGGAGCATGTCGCACAATTCTAGTGGGACTGAAGAATCCTCAAGGAGGAAAAATGAATAAAGTTGGAAGTAATGCTTGACCATACCAAACTATGTGGATGGCAACATTTGTAATAAAGTACTTTTTGGAATTTGGATTTACGAAAAATGGTTAAGGATGTAATAAAATATTTGATATGAAAATAATATGATTTATGGATGAACTAGTGCATTTCATTTTATGTGTGGTAGTTAAGGGAGTCCTGGATTAAGGGGTCCTCGGACAGCCGGACTATATACACTGGCCGGACTGTTTCACTATGAAGATACAAGATTGAAGACTTCATCCCGTGTCCGGATGGGACTCTCCTTTGCGTGGAAGGCAAGCTTGGAAATTCGGATATGTAGATTTCCCTCTCTGTAACCGACTCTGTGTAACCCTAGCCCCCTCTAATGTCTATATAAACTGGAGGGTTTAGTCTGTAAGACAACAACAATCATAATCATAGGCTAGCTTCTAGGGTTTAGCCTCTACGATCTCGTGGTAGATCAACTCTTGTAATACTCATATCATCAAGATCAATCAAGCAGGAAGTAGGGTATTACCTCCATCGAGAGGGCCCAAACCTGGGTAACACATCGTGTCCCCTGCCTCATGTTACCATTAGCCTTAGACGCATAGTTCGGGACCCCCTACCCAAGATCCACCAGTTTTGACACCGACATTGGTGCTTTCATTGAGAGTTCCACTGTGCCGTCGCTCTAAGGCTTGATGGATCCTTCGATCATCTTCAACGATGCAGTCCAGGGGGAGGTTTTCCTTCCCGGACAGATCTTCATATTCGGCAGCTTTGTACTGCGGGCCAACTCACTTGGCCATTTGGAGCAGATCGATAGCTACGCCCCTGGCCATCAGGTTAGGTTTGGATGCTTGAACCATACTGCCGACATCCGTGGATACTTCATGTTCGATGGATTCGAGCCCATGACAGGTGCGCCGAATAGTCACGATGGGCATGACCTTGATCTCCCTTCGGACAGTATTTGGGAGATCGCGCCTGCGGTGGCCCCGGGAATCAATCCGGAGCAGATCATGCCTTTCGAGGGCGGGTGGATGGACCCCACCACGGAAGCCACACACTCATCAGCATCAGAGCCAAACACTGATTCCACCTCCTGTGAGATGGGTGCCATCGGACCCTCGGACTCGTCTTCGGCCACAGGATCCGAACCGCGTGCATCCGCCCCTATCGAATTCGATTGGGCACCGATCATGGAGTTCACCACCGCGGATATTTTTCAGCACTCGCCCTTGGGTGACGTGCTAAACTCATTAAAGGTCTCTTTCCTTGTCAGGAGATTCTTGGCCGAACTCTGTTTGGCTCGAGTGGGGAGCGGACGACGAAGAAATTCGTCTCCCACCCACCACCCACTTTATAGCCACTGCCAATTACTTAACCGACGTGCTTGACTTCAATTACGAAGACATCGACGGTATGGACGACGATGCAGGAGAAGAACAAGAACCACCACCTGTAGGGCGCTAGACAGCCACCTCATCATATGATATATATATATGGTGGACACACCAAAAGAAGGTGATGGTGATGATACAATGAAGGATAATCCCCTCGATAAGCCACCAAAGCGGCGCCTTAGACGCCGCTCTAAATCCCACCACAGTAAAAATAGCAACAACAGCGCAAGAAATAATAATACCCCGGTTGACTCTAAAGGAAATGATGACCCCATGGACCCAGCGATGGAGCAGGATGAGCCAGGGGACGATGAGCATAGTCCGGAGCCGACGTCGGATGACGCCGATCCTGAGGGTAAAATCCACCAACCTGTCTTCGGAGAAGAGAACAGTCCGGACGATGATGCACTCATCATCCCAGAAAAACTCTTGGAACAAGAGAACCTCCACAAAAGGCTTATCGCCACCGCGAGGAGCCTAAAGAAGCAGAAGCAAAGGATTAGGGCCGCGCAGGATACGCTCAACCGCAGATGGAACAAAATGCTCGACACAGAAGAAAAATACGGCGACGATCGTCACACAAAAAGCTATCCAAAGCGCAAGCTGCTGCCCGAATTCGACGACGAGGTCGTAGAGCCCATTTAGCCGAAGACGACCGATCAGCCAGACCGACCACCCCGTGGCCATGACAAGACAGCAAACGATGCCGCACACAAGTCAGCACATGATTTACGTGAGCTCCTGGACAAAATGTCCGGTATGGCCAGATCCATCTACGGATCTAGGAAGCGCGCTCCGGCAGAGGATCAGAGCTACCGAAACGATCACATTGATCGAACACCAGCTAGGAATAAGAACCGAACACAACAACCGTCGACAGCATGACACGACACGACCAAATACAAGGGTGTCGCACACCCTCTGTGCTTCACCGATGAGGTGCTGGATCATGAATTTCCGGAAGGATTTAAACCCGTGAATATAGAGGCAAACGACGGAACTATAGACCCTGGGGTCTGGATTGAGGACTTTATCCTTCATATCCACATGGCTCGCGGAGATGATCTCCACGCCATTAAATACATACCCCTCAAACTAAAGGGACTAGCTCGGCACTGGTTAAAAAGCCTCCCCGAAAACTCAATCGGAAGTTGGGAAGAGCTTGAGGATGCTTTCAGGGCCATTTTTCAAGGGACCTATGTCCGATCTCCGGACGTAGACCACCTAAGTCACATAATTCAACAGCCTGGAGAGTCAGCGCGAAAGCTCTGGAACCGATTTCTTACTAAGAAGAATCAAATAGTTGATTGCCTGGACGCCGAAGCCTTAGCGGCTTTCAAACACAGTATCCGGGACGAATGGCTTGCCAGACACCTCGGCCAAGAAAAGCCGAGGACAATGGCACCCTTAACAAGCCTTATGACCCGCTTTTGCACGGTCGAGGACATCTAGCTGGCCCGTAGCGGCACCAGCGACCCAAGCACATCCGAAGTCAGGGATGGCAACGGGAAGCCGTGACGCAACAAAATCAAGCGTCAAAACAATGATGGCAGCCCAGTGAATATGATGGTCAACGCCGGATTAAGGGGCTCTCAACCCGGTCCACGGAAGAAGTCACTTAAAGGCAGCAGAGATGGACCGTCCAGCCTAAACAAGATTCTAGACAAATTATGCCAGACTCACGGCACCACCGAAAAACCTTCAAACCACACCCACAGAGAGTGTTGGGTTTTCAAGCAGGCCGGCAAGCTGAATGCCAAACAAAAGGGGAGGGAGACGCCAAGTGAAGACGAGGATGAGCCTCGTCAGCCGAACACTGGATGACAGAACAAATTCCCACTAGAAGTCAAAACAGTGAATATGATTTACGTAACTCACATTCCAAAGAGAACGCGCAAATGTGCACTCCGAGACGTATATGTTGTTGAGCCCGTCGCCCCCAAATTTAATCCCTGGTCGGCCTGCCCGATCACCTTCAGTCGCAGGGACCATCCGACTAGTATCCGGCACGGAGGATCGGCTGCCTTGGTGCTTGACCCAATAATTGACGGATACCATCTACACGAGTCCTCATGGACGGCGGCAGTAGTTTAAACCTGATATATCAAGAAACTGCCCGCAAAATGGGGATAGACCCCTAAAGAATCAGCCTAAGCAACACTACCTTTAAAGGAGTAATACCAGGCGTCGAGGCCCACTATACGGGCTCTCTAGTACTAGAGGTTGTATTCGGTTCTCCCGACAACTTCAGAAGCGAGGAACTAACCTTCGACATCGCTCCATTCCGAAGAGGCTATCACGCACTACTCGGAAAAACGGCCTTCACTCATTTTAATGTAGTACCGCATTACGCCTACCTCAAACTTACGATGCCCGGTCCACGTGGCGTCATCATAGTTAGCGGCAATACAGAGTGTTCCTTATGCGTGGAAGAATACGTGGAAGCTCTAGCAGCCGAACACTGAGCGGTCCCTCCAACCAGGACAAGTGGCCGGTCGTCATGACCACGGACACGACTAGACGAGTCCGGCGCTCCACCCAATGTAACAACCTAGTTGGGATTTCCCCATAAAAGATGTTAGGGGCTGCTCGCAAAAAGAGCCCACATTTTGGTTCGACCCTATCAATACAATAGCATATTGCATTTTCATGGTTCATTCAGATTAACGAACACCTCGCACGAAGTCTTTCACCTGGGTTTTTTCTTTTCTTTTATAGATGGTCATCGTGCTACACCCTTCCAGGATACAGCACAACGGAGATAAAGGCGCAGAAGTGCAGCAGGGCCCCGCTCAAAGGTTTCTTTTTAGATTAAGATCCTGCGTAAACCTTTTTTATGTCTCCTGTTGCTTATTCCCCACCAGAAACTTTATATAACCGGGAGGGATACTAGCGTTTTCGGCATTTTTGTCACACCAGACCACTGCTCATACCTGGAAACTCAGGGCTTATTGTCATGGGTGTTATTCAGCCCAGTACACATTATAAAGTCCGAATACCTTAGGGAGTGTTTGGCGTCGCGAGTTTGGCCTTTGGTCAAATGTTGGGTTTGCCTGGCTCCCGTCTTTTGCTACCTTACGTTCCGTTCTATCGGCTAAGGCGGCACCAGGAGAACTACTGCAATTGTGCCCCGGTTCATCTAGACGAGCACCTCAGTAGAGAAATCCGAAAACTGACTGTCATGATATAGCGCGAGACTAGTCAACCACTCGATGACCTAGCGGAATCTTCACGATTCCACCGCATTAATGAAGGACCGGTTTCCCGATCACGTACATACGCGCACCATATCTGGCTGAACACGAAAGTACCAGCGGCTATATTGTAGGCCCACCGTCAAACTCCTATGGCTAAGTGAAAATGTTAAAGCTATATAGTCTGATTGCCTGGTTCACCATGCTATCACCTCCTTAACGGACCAAGACGTTGGATCAAGTGTGACTACGCATTTTCTTGAACACCCCGCATTATACGCGTGGGGGCTGAAGCCGACGACTGCAAACTTTCAGGTTATATATATACAAAAACGGCCGCACGGGAGGCATTATAATACTTTTGGGCAAAAGTATAAGCACAACCTTTATAAATCAAAATAGCATTGTCTTTACAATCATGATACATGTCATTCGAACATGGAACTCTTCGCGCATTGAGCCTCTATTAAACGGGCGCCTTCTAAGACTTCTTCGAAATAGTGCTCGGCCAGGTCCTGGCCTTCTGCCGCACTCCGAGTCGCAATAGCGGTGGTTTCCATCCCAGCCCAGTATGTTTTAACACGGGCAAGATCCATCCGCACACCCTCTATGCACGCCGACCTCTTCGCAGCATCGATATGCGACACAGCACCAAGGAATTGTTGCACCAATCCAAAATAGTTGTCCAACCTTGGTCTTTGTGGCCAAAGATGATCCACGACAAACCTCATAGCAAGCCTGGACAAGCTGTGGAGTTCGGCCCATGCAGTCATCTTTTCATTCAATGGCAGCGGACGTGTCGGGGCACTAAACTACGACCAGAATAACCTCTCAGCCTTATGGTCTTTCCGATCTTTGAAAAACTCGGTCGCATCAACAGCACTCTTTGCCAGGTCCGCATATGAGTCCGCCGTACTCCACAACTAATCCAGAGGGGCATACTTCGGATCTCCGGATTTCATCCGCAACAGATATGGCTTCCCAGCCACGATATCTCCGGCTTCACGAAGCTCCTCCCTCACCCCCTCATTTTAGAATGGGCTTCCTTGGCTGCCTCCAGGGCATTCTTCAGGTCAGCCGCTTTTGCTTGATTTTCCTTTTCAAGGAGCTCACAGCGATTGGCGGCATCTTCCAGCTCGGTAGCCATTTGGGCTATCTTTTCTCCGCTCCAATGATGAGCAGTTTGTTCGGCGCTTAACTCCTCGACCACCTTCAGAGCGGCCGCATCACTTATCTGGGCTTGCTCCTTGGCTCGGGCAAGCTCCGCTCGAAGGGTTTCCATGGCAGCAGCTCCATCTGCAGTCACAACATATTATAGATACTAGCATCATGATCCTCTTAAACATTTGCTGACAAGACGAATATACATACCCTGGGCCTCGTCAAGCTGCTTGTTAACAAGAACGATGTCAGCATCGGCCACGTCCAGCTGCCGCTTTAGTTCGGCAAAATCAACAGGTCGGTCGGCCGCCGGACCCTCAGCCACCTGCACATAAAGCAGCACGCTTATTACCCAAGATTACGATCCTCTGTTCGCCACGTTGATGGCAACCAGAGTCTCAGGGGCTACTATCTATACAGAGCACACGTAGCATGTGCGGAACCATCAAAAATACATTTTTTCCGTACCTCAAAGCCTCTCAGTAGACTCGTAAAAGCTTCATTCAAACCGATTTCGCGGATGAAATCCTCTCAACCACCGTACCCATTACGGCACGATGTGTATATGAGATGGACGCCCGCTCCAGAAGGCCCATTAGAGTGTCCGACTGTGTGCCGGACAATCCCGGACTCCTCCTGAAGCTCTCTTTGGGAGCCGGATATTCCAGACTCCGGGCAGCCCAAGTGTCCTCTTCTGGCCTTGGTGGATCAGGAGAAATCCTCCGTGACGACACATTGGGGTCGTCCGCCCCATGTGACGGGGAGGCAGGGGGAGGCGTCTCATTCTCCATCGTCTCCGGGGGAAGATCCCCCGAGGACGAACTCTGTGGAGAAGGGCTACGAGCCGGACTTCAACAAATATGTTTTGGTTACTATCCTCAGAGACAAAGTGGGATATGTTTACCAAAGTACTCTTTTACTTACGACTCGGTGGAGGGCTGGCCCCCTTGCGGGCGCTGCACGGTAAGGACGCCCCCTAGGGCAGGGCCCTTTGGCGAGGGTTTTTCCCTCGTTTGGAAGCCTCCGTTTCCAAGTCTTCAGAGGCGGCCCTTTTCTTACCTTGAGGAGAGGGGATTTTAGATTCCCCTCCCTGATTATCCTCCTTCGTGGAGGAACTTACTCCTCCGATTTGGATGTGTAGAATGTGAGGCCCCCCTGTGGCTTCTCTATTCGTCTCCTCGTCTTCTCCTAATGGCACCTGATACGGCGCGCGCTCAAGCATCCTGGTCAACAAAGGATTCGGCAAGCCTTCGGTAAGAGGGGACGGACACCTAATCCTCTCCGCCTTCGAATGTTGTTATAATAAACATAAAGGATGGTGTGTTCGGCAATAGAAGTATTTACCGGGGTATCCGGACGGTTACAATTGAGACCCGCGTCCTCGGTGGTGTCTGGACACTTTATTCGTGATCCGAAGAATAACTCATACATCTCTTTGAGTGTCATGCCGAAGAATTGTTCAACGATTCGCGGTCCTTCCGGGTTGAGCTCCCACATACGGAGAGGAAGACGTTGGCAGGGCAGGACTCGACGAACCAGCATCACTTGCATTATCTTGACAAGACTGGCTTCCCTCTTGAGAAGGTCTCGGATGCGGCTTTGCAATGTCGGCACATCGTTAGCCGCACCCCAGTCCAGCCCCTTGTTGACCCATGATGCCAGTTGCAGTGGAGGGCCCGGCGGAACGCTGGAGCAGCACCCGCTTTGTACCTCAGGGAGCAGTGATGTAAAACCACTCCTGCTGCCATAAATCAGAAGTCTCCACGAAAGAACCCTTTGGCCACGGGGCGTCTGTTCCTTTGCTTATTATAGCGCCTCCGTAGTCCACGTGATGCCCGTCGATCACCCTCGGCCTCACATTGAAAGTCTTGAGCCATAGGCCGAAGTGGGGGGTGATGTGGAGGAAGGCTTCACACACGATGATAAACGACGAGATGTGAAGGACGGAATCTGGAGCTAGATCGTGGAAATCTAGTCCGTAGTAGAACATGAGCCCTCTGACGAAGGGATCAACGCTAAAACCTAGCCCTCAGAGAAAGTGGGATATAAAAACAACGCTCTCATTGGGTTCGAGAGTGCGCACGACCTGCCCTGGAGCAGGTAGCCTGTGCAGAATCTCGGCGGTGAGATACCTGGCCTCCCTAAGTGTGGGGACCCCAACTCATAAGTCGTGATCACAGAATGCACGTGTACAATGATCCCAAAGATCAATGCTCACTGAACACATAGAAGCTGAATAACAAGAGTCTTACATCCATACATACCGTCTTACACGAATTATGACCATTATGGTCAAGTCTTACATAGATAAAGCCACAAGGGCTGAATACCAAATAAACTTAAGTAGCGGAAATCTTTGTTGATAAGTAGAACCCATGCCATCTACCTTAACCCTACAGGCATTCTGACTGGGAAGCGTCCTAGTTCGCGTGTTCATCACCAAAGAACTCTTCCTCGAACTCCTGCTCTTCCATGCCTGGTCAATTAAATAACCAGTGGCAAGCCAATGAGTACTTTGAATGTACTCGCAAGCAACCCATGTTTTGGTTCAAGGTACAACAATGCATGATATAGGTACATTTTTGCGGAAAGCTAGTTTTGAGGGCAATGACATGTTCAACAACTTGTAAGACATGCATCAGGAGAATTCAAGTAACCATGAGAACATGTTACAGATATCAACATAAATAGAGTGGGCATCAACCCAACTCAATCATGACAAGTCCTTTGACTTGACCCAAGTAGTTCTTCCCACTTATCCAAACACATACACTGGTTTGTAAACATGTGGACGTAGCCCAAGAGCGGTTACCCAACTGTCCTTGACTGTGGACACGGCTATTCGAATAGTTTTACACTCTTCAGAGGTTGCACACTTTACCCACAAGATTCGGGGAACTTTCGTGTCATCCACGACCCGCGGTACCTCAAGAACCCGAGGTAAGCACCCAATCACTATCTTTCCCTAGAAGACACTAACGTGGAGTCCACTCGATTGGTAGTAACCCCCGTGCCCAACATTTCACAACTTAAAATTTGTGGAGCCTTGCTCCCATATTCGTCACATATCACTGGCACGGGGTACCAACGGTGTGCGTGGTGCCCCATAAAAATGTTCTTGGCCGCCCTACCTGGCACGACCCCGTCCCGAGAGAGTGCAGCAACAACTCTCCCGTCACTAGTAATGCAGGCTCCAAGCTAGTATCGGCCTAGGTAATCAATAATGCCCTTTCCCATATAAGGGTAGAGTGGATGTGCATGTAAGGTTGGAATAACGGTCGCAACTTAAACCAATCCATTTTGAAAACAACACACACACTTGCCTCGGTACACCACTTCGTCATCAAGTGGTTACCCAACTCATTATCTCCCTCGGGCATAAGTGGCACCCGATGGGGTTTTCGAAAAGTTTTGAAAACAATCTTGCTTCCATCACCAAGCATATACCCAACCCATTTGCATAGCAACTACTTAGCATCCTAACTACTCCCATCGACATAACCCTCATAAGGTAGGATCATGCACAATGCCAGTATTAACGAGGAAGTAACAGAGGCAACCAACCAACATGGTTTACCATCTCATCATGTTTCCGATGCAACAATAATAAAGTGTTATATGACATGCATAAAAAGGGTTTCATGGACATGGTCAAAGGGCTGCTTGCCTTGATTGTCTTGGTCTTCAAAGTCTTCAGGCCCTTCTCCTTTGTCTTCTCCAACTACTTCGTCAAACACGGGATCTAATCGTCGCAAGAAAACAACGGAAAAATAAGATAATAATAAAAACAGAAAAGTCAAAGTGCTCAGAAAAATGTCAACTTATTTTTTAAAATACTAGGAGGAAAACTAAGAAGGGGAAAATTCTTAGTTTTGGATTTGGAGTCAGGGGGATAGAGTACTGGATTTTTAAACAGGGATTTTATTGTTCAAATTTGAATTTAAATTTGAACAGTGCAGAAAAGTGTAATGGATGTGTGTGAAAGTTACATCAATAAATAGGTGGGGTTATTCTAAGATTTTAGGAGTTGGATTTATTGCATTTGGATAAATACTTTATCCTGAGGAATTTTTGGAAAAGTGACAAAAAAGAAAAAGAAAAATGGCACTGTGCCACTAGGCCAGAAAGGCCACAGTGCAGCAGGCCCAGGGGGAAAATCAGCCTGCGCGAGGCCGCCACGTGAAAGGCGTAAAGGCAAAGTACACCTTCAGCCGACGGGCAAACCGGTGCGCGCGCGTGCGTTTTTAAACCTGACGGGTGGGTCCCACCCATCAGGGCGTGAGGCTGACGGATAGGGCCCACGGCCGTTGTCGTCTACCTCTGTACAGAGGCGACAGCGAGCTCGCCGGCGGCGATATAGGGCACGGGGGGATGCGTGGGTGGTACCGTTGGAGTCGGGGGGATGTCGTCGTTCGGGTGGTGGTGGAGATGGTCGCCGAAGCAGCCTGGTTCGTCGGCGGAGGTGCTTCGGGCGTCGATGGTTCCGGCCGTTCCCGGCTGCAAAAAGAGTGGGGAAGAGAGGGGAAAAGGTCAGCGATGCCTCGCGGTTTTAGATCGAGAGAAAACGGGGGCGGAGGAGGCCTGTACCGCGCAAACACTAACGAGCCAAGGCGGCGGAGCTCGAGCTCGATCTCGAGCTCGGGCGGCTCTGGAGATGAATGGTGGGTGCGGGGGGTTGACTAGGAGTGTGGGGGAGCGACAGGGAGTGAGAGAGGGGCTCGGGTCGCCTTATATAGGCTAGCCGAGGTCCATCATAGGCGTGGCCTACGGGTGCCCGCGGGATTGGCTCGAGTGGCCGTTAGAGAGGGAATGGAGGGCTCGGGGGTGTTCGTGGGGGTGGTCTAGAGTGCTAGGGAGATAGAGGAGGAGAGGGACGAGCTGCGGGCGGGCCATAGGAGCGGTGCGAGCATTGGCCGAGCGGGGCAGTGCTCTGGCGCGAGTTGCAGGAGAGAGAGGAGGGCGCGGGAGCAAGTGGGCGGCCTGCTGGCGTGGAGCAGACATCGAGGGGCATCGACTGACACACCGGGGAGACTCGAGGTGGTCCGAGGATGCGACATCAACGGTCGGGTGCCCTGCCAGGCGCTCCAGAGCGCGACTTTGGCCGGCATCCGTGGCTTTCCCGCGTCCGCGCGTGGCCACTTGTGTCTGGAGGCTGCAGGAGGTGTGGGCAAAAGTCCTGGGGAGCCTTGGATGCTCTGGAAAGCTGATGGGAGAGAAGGAGACTGAGAGAGAGGGAGGAGTCCACTGTCCATAAAATAAAATTGGGGTTCCACCCCCCTTCATCATTGCTTCCTCGGGCCGAAAACCATCCAGGTGATAGAGGGGGACTAGGAGGGGTTGTGGTAGAAAGTAAAACTCATGGAGATTAGTGGAAGAGGACCAAACAAGGTTTTGGTAAAGGGCAGCAGGTGTTTGATGCTGGTTCGGGCAAGTAGATGATCTCCATTTGTCATGTGACTCCATAGGGTGAAATGGCACATATAATTAGGACCTTCCAATAATCTTGAGCTCATTTGGGCAAAGTTGCCAGTGCAACTTTTGTAAACCCTAGAAAATAGCAGAAATGAACTTGTGCAGATCCAGTTGAGTAAATCACTTCTCCTTGATGCACCACTTGGTGTGGTGGCCTCGTTTGGTCATGTGAACATCCTCACAATTGTTGGGATCAAGGAGAGAAAGTTGGCAGTACAAAGTTGTTCAAATTTGATTCTAGTCAGAGGGGGTTTTGGGGCATTTTGGTGAACCAAAATGACCTTAATTGAGATGAGGCTTTGCAAGGTGATCAAAATATGCATTTGTGACTTGCTGGATTTTCCTTGGATTTATTGGAAAATATTTCTTGTAGAAATATTTCAAATACTTGAAATGGACAGAAATGGTTTTGGAGGGTTTTGCCCAATATTTTGAACATGATCATGTGTTGAAACTCTTATATATGGAAAATATATGTCCACTTAGTTTGCCTGATTTTTCTAAAATATTTTTGAAGCTTTTAAATAATTTTGTCCTATTAAAGACCATTTCTGGCCTAAAGAAAAAGCCTTTAAATAAAATTGGAAAATTACCTTTAAAATTATATTTTTGTGGTTTATGGGAGTCCTATATCTAATAGGTTTCAAATATACTCTTTGAAATATTTTTCATACCCCAAATCAAGCACTTGTAGTGCAAACCTCAATTCAGGGGTTTTTGGAAAACTAATTTTTGAAAATACTATTTGGCCAAATTATTTTTGTAAGAAAATACTATATTGCACTATACACATGGCATGATCATTGGGCAAAAGTTTGGGGCAAGGAGATGAAGTATATAAGTTGGAGTTGTGTTGACTTTAAAGAGCACTTAAAAATCACAGAGAGAAAAACCAACTCCAAATAAAATGCCAAATGATGCAAAAGTTTTTGCTGGTCCAAATTTTCATGCTTTATTAATGCAAAGGACATGTTAAAAAAACAGGGTGTGACAGACCTACCCCCTTTACAAGAATCTCGTCCCCGAGATTCCTAAACTAGGTTCTAAAAGAGATCGGGAAACTCGGATCTAAGTTAGTCTTCATGTTCCCAGGTGGCTTATGCTTTAGTGTGGTTGCTCCACTGGACCTTGAAATACTTGATGGTGCGGCTTCGAGTGCGTCGCTCAGCCTCATCCAAAATGCAGATGGGCCTCTCACGATAAGTCAAATCAGGCTGAAGGTTAATGGCTTGGTGATCGACGTCCTTGTAAAGCTCAGGCTTGTCTGGAACTTGGAGACACTTCCGGAGTTGTGACACGTGGAATACGTTGTGCACATAGGATAGTTCAAGTGGCAGTTCTAACTGGTAAGCAACTTCTCCTCGGCGGTCAGTAATCTTGAAGGGGCCGATGTATCTTGGTGCAAGCTTTCCTTTGACATGGAAGCGCTGAGTTCCCTTGAGAGGTGTGACCCGGAGATAGACATGATCTCCAACTCGGAAGGTCACGTCTCGACGACGTGAGTCAGCGTAACTTTTTTGTCTTGACATGGCAGTCCTCAAATGTTCTCTGACAAGTTAGACTTGCTCTTCTACTTCACGGAGGATATCGGGTCCAAAGACTAGTCCTTCTCCAGTCTTGGACCAATTGAGGGGAGTGCAGCACTTCCGTCCATATAGCACTTCAAACGGTGCCATCTGAAGACTAGACTGGTAGCTGTTGCTGTACAAAAACTCGGAAAAGGGTAGGCAATCTTCCCACTTAGCTCCATATGACAACATAGGCTCGGAGCATGTATTCGTGTATCTGATTCACTCGTTCCGTCTGACCTCTGGTCTGTGGATGGAAAGCAGTGCTGAAGGACAACTTGGTCCCCACGGCCTCTTGGAACTTCTTCCAGAACCTTGATGTAAATTGGGTTCCTCTATCTGACACAATCTCCTTGGGAACACCATGAAGGCTTACGATTCGGTTGATGTAGAGACTGGCTAACTGGTTCCCCTTGTAGGTCGTCTTGACAGGAATGAAGTGGGCCACCTTGGTCAAATGGTCAACAATGACCCATATGGAGTCATGTCCCTTGCTTGACCTGGGTAATCTGGTGATGAAGTCCATCCCGACTTTGTCCCACTTCCATTCATGCACCTTGAGAGGTTGTAACAATCCAGCGGTTCGCTGGTGTTCAGCTTTGACTCTCTGGCATACGTCACACTTAGCGATGAAAGTGGCTATCTCTCTCTTCATGCCATGCCACCAGAATCTCTCCTTCAGGTCTTGATACATCTTGGTTCCTCCGGGGTGGATGGAATACGAGGTTTCATGAGCTTCTTGAAAGACCAAATTCTTGAGCTCAACCTTGTTGGGTATGCAAATGCAATTCCCAAACCACACAATCCCTTGCTCATCTTGTGAAAATCCTGGGGCCTTGCCTTGCTTCATCTTCTTCTTGATGCCTTCGATGCTTACGTGTCCTTTCTGTGTTTCCTTAATATCATCCATCAAGGTAGGCTTGACTTCGAGGTTGGCCAAGAATCCTGGTACAACCAGTTCCAACCCGAAGCTTTCTTCTTCATACAAGGCGGGTAGCCTTTTCCTAATCATAGCGTTCAAGGAACAAGCCTTTCTGCTTAAGGCATCTGCTACCACATTAGCCTTCCTAGGGTGGTATTGAAGACTGAGGTCATAATCATTAATCAACTCTAGCCATCTTCTCTGCCTCATGTTCAATTCTTTCTGAGTGAAGATATACTTCAGACTCTTGTGGTCCGTGTATATCTCACACCGCTTCCCTAGGAGGTAATGTCGCCATGTCTTTAGGGCATGAACCACTACTGCTAACTCAAGATCAGGAGTATCATAGTTCTCTTCATGAGGACGTAGCTGTCTGGATAGATACACAACGACTCTGCCTTCTTGCATAAGAACACCTCCAAGCCCGGCTCTCGACGCATCACAATATATCACAAATTCCTTGTGTATATCCGGTGTGGCCAGAACTAGGGCAGAGGTCAATCTCTTCTTCAGTTCCTAGAAGCTTTCTTCGCACTTTGGCGTTGATTCAAACTTTTTATCCTTCTTCAAGAGTTGGGTCATGGGTCGAGCAATGCTCGAGAATCCTTCAACAAACTTGCGGTAATATCCCGCGAGTCCGAGGAAGCTTCTGACTTCCTTTACATTGCTCGGGGTTTTCCATTCAGTAACGGCTTGGATCTTGGTGGGATCCACTAACAATCCTTCGGCACACAATTTATGACCCAAGAATCCAACCTCGTGCAGCCAAAATTCGCACTTGCTGAATTTGACGTACAGTTGGTTCTCTCGAAGCTTGTCTAGGACCATCCTCAAGTTTTGATCGTGCTCTTCTTCCGTCTTCGAGAAGACAAGAATGTCATCAATGAAGACGACAACAAACATGTCCAAATATTCCATGAAGACCTTATTCATGAGATACATGAAGTAAGCTGGGGCATTGGTCAATCCAAAGGACATGACCGTGCACTCGTACGGGCCGTATCTAGTTACAAATGCCGTCTTCGGAATATCTTGGGGTCTGATTTTTAGCTGTTAGTACCTAGATCTGAGGTCGATCTTGGAGAACACCTTGGCCCCATTGAGTTGATCAAACAGATCTTCAATCTTGGGAAGTGGATACTTGTTCTTGATTGTAACTTCATTGAGGGAACGATAGTCAATGCATAAGTAGATAGTACCGTCCTTCTTTGCCACGAACAAAACAGGTGATCCCCAAGGGGAGGCACTAGGGTGGATAAATCCCTTCCTCAACTGCTCTTCCAGTTGCTTCTTCAACTCTGCTAACTCTTCCGATCCCATTCTATAAGGCTTCTTATAGATGGGTCCTGCTCTGGGCATGAGCTCGATAATGAACTCAATGTCTCGGTCAGGAGGCATTCCCGGTAGCTCATCAGGAAAGACATCGGGGTATTTGCATACTACCAGCACTTGCTCCAATCCAACTTCAGACAGACAATTGACTTGGGTGGCTTGAGCAGAGGAGGGGTTGGAGGCAAATTTAACTTTGACTCCTTGCTCATTGGTCACAGTGACAGTCCGGTTGGCACAATCTAACAAGCCTTGGTGCTTGGTGAGCCAATTCATTTCGAAGATCACATCCAAGCTTTGTGATCTTAAGATGATAAGGTCTGCTAGGAAATCGACCCCAATAATGACAATCCTGACTCCTTTACATCCTATCTTGGCTCTCATCTCTGCTCCGGGGGTTTGTACCACCATAGGGTTATTTAGGGGTGTAGGGGTCATGCCGCTTTTTAATGCAAACTTTTGGGTGACAATTCACTACAAAAAAAAGACACATCCGCGACATTTTGGGTCGAACGAATTTTTTTTCTGTCATACATATGACACTTCTATGACGATAATTGTGACAAAACCCGGTATCATCATAGATGTGGTGGGCTCCTACTTCTATGACAAAAAATCATGACAGAAAATGGGCTTTTCGTCCTGTGAGGGCCAGAGACGCAGCTGCATGACATTCTTTGGGCCGTCCATGACGGAAAAAACCGTGGTAGAAGCGAACGGGAGGAAAATATCGGGGAGTTGCCGGTTACGGTGGGAGGTCGGGGGCCCAGCGATGCGCGTTTCTCTCATACGTACGCGCGTGTGTGTGCGAGGCATTGGCTCGAACTGAAGCCGAGCGAGGCGTTGGGCTCTAACTAAACCTGAGTGATTGCACTCCAGGCTACGCGTTATTGAACCCGAGCAATCGATCGATGGCTGTTAACTGAACCCGATGGAGCGATTCCTTCGCTACTGCTGCTAACTGAAGCCGATCGATTGGATGAACAGTGAGCGTTACGGGGGGGTTTGGATGAACAGTGAGCGGTGGCGTTGCCTCTGGATGAACAGGAACCCGTGGGGTGGAAGGTTGGATGAACAGTAGACGGTGGAGGGGTGGCCGTGGAGGGGTGGTTGAACAGGACTCTGTGGTGTGGAGGGCTGGATGAACAGTAGACGGTGGAGGGGTGCCCATGGAGGGGTGGTTGAATAGTAGCCGGTGTAGTAGCGCGCGGTGGAGGCTGGATGAACAGGAGCCCGTGGAGGCTAGAGGAGGTCGACGGTAGCCCATGGAGGCTGGAGGAGGTCGACGGTGGAGATGAACAGTATCCCATGGAGTCCCGTTTTTCGGTACGCCACACCCCTCCCAACCTGTTTCAACCGTAGCGCTCCAACACAAGTCCGTTTCGTCCGTTTTGCGGTACGCCACACCCCTCCCGATCAACAGGACCCCCGTTTCGACCGTAGCGCTCCAACACAAGTCCGTTTCGTCCGTTTTGCGGTACGCCACACCCCTCCCGATCAACAGGACCCCCGGTTCGACCATAGGAGGTCCGTTTCCTCCGTTTTGCGGTACGCCAGGCCCCTCCCAATCAACAGGACCCCGTTTTGAACATGGCCAGTTGAACACAAGGCCGTTTCCTCCGTTGCGCGGTACGCCAGGCCTCGTTTCCATCTTTTGTTCCGTCCAAGCCCTCCCGGTGAACACAACCACGCATTCTGTTCCGACCCAGCCGGTTGGCTCCCCATGAACACGACGACAACGCTGTTTCTCCGTTCCGACCCAGCCATGTACGTATGCGCGAGTAGGCGTTCGAGACCCTGCCCGTATGTGCGTACGTGGCCGTATTTTCTTTCTTGCACCCTCGCCACTGTACGTACGTGTACATGCTACGTGCGCGCCTCTACTACGACACGTGCATGCCTCTACATCTACGGCACGTGCGCGCCTCTACATCGACCAGTATGTACGTACACGTTCGCGACCAGAATGACAATGCTACGTACACTTCGACCATGTGTGTCCTGACTGTCAGGCACTTCCTTGCATGCGAAGATGTAGCTGGTGGGTCCCAGCAGTCAGGAGGGCAAATCGTTTTGTTTTTTGCCCGGACGCACTTCCTTGCGTGCGAAGGTGTAGCTGGTGGGTCCCAACAGTCAGGGGGGAAACGTTTTTTTGCTAAATATGGTGGCCCGTCCGGTGGGTCCCCGCTGTCAGGTGGAGGAATAATTATTTTGCGCGTAATAAGGAGGCACTTCCTTGCTGCGGCCGTGGACCCAGCTGTCAGCCTCTCCACGTACAGTCCACGTCCGATGGAAGCCGTTCCTTTACCATGTTGACCACGCCACGCCGAGAGCACCAGGGCGGTGGACGATGGCGAGGCCTAGGAAGGGGACGACGCGGAGCCGGGGAAGACGCGGCAGTGGATGCCCATGCGTAGAGGAGTACGAGGGTTCACTGGTTCGCTGCGGTGTGAGGCTGTCGTCGCCGCAGAATAACAGGGGGTGTGGGTGAGTAGAGGGATGGCCTGGCGAGCGGTGGGAGTAGTAGTGGGCGGTGAGGCCTCCGCTGCATCGCAGCCGGACACGGGAGGCAGGAGCGCGAGGCACGACCGGAGCTGGTTTGGGCGGCTAGAGCAAGAAGACCAGAGGTTGAAGAAGCACTACAGCCGTTGGATGGACATTATACGGTCACTAGAGCTAGAATCGTGCATATTGACTAAGTTGACAAAGCCCTCTGTCCCGTCAACTTAGTAGGCCCACAAGTCAGTCTGCCACTATACTGGGTCCAACTAATAGGGGGAGTATTCATTTTTTTTGTGCGTAATAAGGAGGCACTTCCTTGCGTGCGAAGATATAGCTGGTGGGTCCGAGCTGTCAGCGCGGTAATGTTTTTTTCGCGAAATACTGAGGCCATTTCGGTGGGTCCCTGATGTCAGGTGGACGAATCATTATTTTGCGCGTAATAAGGAGGCATTTCCTTGCGTGCAGCCGTGGACCCAGCTGTCGGCCTCTCCACGTACAATCCACTTCAGATGTATGTTGGCCGTTGACCACGTTGACCAGGCCGCGCTGAGAGCACCAGGGCGGTGGACGACGACGAGGCCTAGGAAGGGAACGACACGGAGGCAGGGAAGACTCGGCAGTTGTTTCCCACGCAGAGGGGAGTACGACTGAACGAGGGTTTACTGGTTCGTCTGCCGTCGCCGGAGAATAATAGCAGGTGTGGGTGAGTAGAGGGATGGCTAGGCCAGCGATGGGAGTACGGTGGGGCGGTGAGGCCTGCACGGCAGCACAGCAGGCCGCGGAGAGGAGGGAGCAGCAAGTCTCACCGGCGCTTGTTTGAGCACCTGGAGCAGGAAGAGCAGAGATTGAAGAAGCACGACGGCCGTTGGATGGCCATCCAACAGTCACTGCTTGTGCGTCAACCTTTTTTTTAGGAAAGCCTCAAATCTGTGGAAAACAGCATACAGCCCATCTGCCATTATTTCTAATAATTTACAGCCCATTTTCTAATTCTTAAGGTTTTTTTTGGAGCCTATATTCTTTTTGTTAGCATTACAGCCCATATTGTGGCCACGGTTAAAAAATTATACGAAATTTTGCATATTTCGGTGCGGTCCGAACTGTTTTTAATCCTGAAATTTCGACTCACATTCAAACTGATTTTAAAACTAAATGTATATCAATATAAAATCCAACAAATTTGTCGGATTTCGGGTTCCGGCAGACCCTTGAGGTTCGAACTCTGGGATGCGCGTGGAGATTCAACCCTCTGCCTGCCTGTTCCTCGCCGAGTCGCTAGGATCTAAAACTACCAAACAGAACAACACAAGAGACACAAGATTTATACTGGTTCAGGCCACCATTATGGTGTAGTACCCTACTCCAGTGTGTGGTTTGGTGGATTGCCTCTCGGGCTGATGATGAACAATACAAGGAAGAACAGCCTCGTGAGGGTCTGTTCTTGGTGGGTGCTACTTGGTTTTTGCTCTTGGATTCTTGGTGCTCGATGCCTCTACCCTGGGGGTGGCTAGTCCTATTTATAGGCAAAGGCCCTGGGCCTCTTCCCAAATATTTAGCGGGAAGGGCGCCAACAATTGGCCATTTTGAAGGGGAATAGCGGGTACACTTATCCTGACCAAAGTTGGTCCTCTCCTATCAAAGGCTCTGGTGGTGACGCCTGCTTGGGCTCCACAATGACTTCCTTCCGGCCGTTGGGCTGGTCTTGGTCTCGTTGCACCGAAACGGATGCCTTTGCTTGATGCTCCCGCCTGCGCTTGCTCCCTTTGCACCAAAGAGGAAAGGAGGACACTGCGCGGGCTGGCGCCCGACTGGCGCCCTTGGTCGTCATGGCTTGCATCATGGGCACCTCGCGAGGTACCCCGCCTTGAACTCTCTGCCTCCTCGCAAGCCCACCCGATGAGGCCGTGCCTGAGGAAGCTCCTTGTCGTTCGCCCTGCGAGGCTTGGCCCCTCGCGAGGGTCTTGAGCTTGTGTTGATGAACATGGGCTATGCTGGGCCTCCTTTGAGCCACGCCACAGGCCGCAGGCAGGCAAGTCTGGGGACCCCCGTTCCCAGAACGCCGATAGTAGCCCCCGGGCCCACGGCGCGCCTGAACTTGGCTGGGCAGAGAGGCGAAATGGCAAGCGCGAAGCATCACGGGCCCTAACAGCCTGCGGCCTTGAGTGCTGCATGGCGGTTGATTGGACGTGGGCGCCTCCGCTTCCCCACGACGCCTTGGTAACCGCACGGATCCGACAAGTCCCTGCATGCAAAGCAGGTCATGACTACCTGCGATCGTGGAGGTCGATGGTTGGCCTTCGCCGGCTATAAGTACGGAACGGCGCGCGCCCTTCCAGTCTACTCCTTCTGCTTCTCCTCCCTCCTGGGTCTTGCTCTGTCTTGCTGCAATGGCTCCGATCCACCGGTTCTCCGCAGAAGAGAAGGGAAAAGCTCCCCAAGAGGATCCTGACCTGCATAGGTCCACGCGCTTAGCACCATTTCCTCCTGGGGTCACCAATGTTTATTTGCTAATTAATAGCATTCCATGCAATGAACTAGCCATTGCAAGTCATTAAAAGCATGCACACCTCTCATCTCTTATTGGTTGATACGTATGTCAAGAAACAAGAAAGAAGGTAGAAGTTAATGCATCGCGCCCAAGTGTTTTGGGACTATTTGGTTTTCATAAGATGACTTACACACCTAGACGGAGGGAGTAGTATAGACCTATAAACCGGAAAGGAGTATTTGCCTTTCTAGAGATTTCAACAAGTGACTAGACTTCGGCTCAAAAAAAAACAAGTGACTAGACTACACCGTGTGCAGTACCCCCTCACCTCTAGTTTATAGGGCTCAAATCTCAAATCTCATGAACCAAGGCATTTTGCGATTGGAGGAATGTATCTCGTACTTTACTAAACTACCATAACTAAACTCATGCATTAATTACGTAGTTCTCTCATTTTCCTCTCCGCCTTGGTCGCGGTGCACAATATTGAGGCTAGCCATAGTGGGAGTAACTTAGGTAGTAACTTAACACATCCCAAGACAATTTTGCTTATGTGGCAAGTATTTAATGAGGAAAGAGGTGCTTGTGGTAACATAATATGTTACTGTAACATAGCGCTTTCCGAGGCAAAATGAGTCTATGAGATAATAAATGAAGCAATCTATGATACTACTACTATGTTACTTTGCACTATGGAGGTAGTAACTTACACTAGTGTCATATGCATGACACTGGTCTAAGTTACTCCCCACTATGACTAGCCTGAGAGAGTGCTTTGATATGTTTTAGTCTCATGACTAAAAGTAGTGCGACTAAAACTTGTTAGCCTCATCCATGCTTGGATCCAAATACTAAAGAGACTAAAATCAAGTTAATGACATTTCAAAGCATCCGGGCCCATGTGCCATCCACCAAATCACAACGATGTGCTACAGTCGAGACTCACCTATCACCCCGGTGTGGCCGTCATGACCCGTCATATCAAAAAACCCACACCTTTACCAGCAGTGGTAAGGTGGCCTCCAAGTTGGACTGGACGAAGCAACCATCATTTCATTGGAACGCTCGTTCAAGCCCTTTCTTCCCTTTCTTGAAGAAAACCTCACTCCAGGTTACTCACTTTTGCCATTTTTCTTCTCTACCGATGAAGGAAAGGTGGGCGAATCAGTTATGCTGCTATATTTTCATTCCAATAATCTTATTTTTGCGAAGCACTGACCGATTCTCACATCCTATTCTTTTCCCGTTTTCATTGCGATTGTGGTTTCCTTTCGATTGATTTTTGTTTGTCAGTTTATTGATGGATCCTGGAGCACTAGGCAAAGAGTTGTCGGCGGACAACCCACTGGAGACAGCGATCTCCAGGAAGCGAGCACCAACCAACGAGTTGACCATGTTGGTAGGCAAACACATGGAGACGAAGAACTCCAAGAAACAAGCACTGGCCAAAGAGTTGAGGACGTTGGTGGACGAACTTCTCAAAGAAAGTTGGAAGAATAGCAAGGGCCCCGCCGTGCCTACACCAGGAGCTCTGATTGCCACCTATGTGAGGCTCAAGACTGAGTTTGAGGAGATAGTCGCCGTTGAGAAGCAGCATTCCCCTGGCAAGGTGATGGCCCCCATCGAGGACGAGGAGATGGCCCCCGGAGGGATGAGATCCCCCGGTGAGCTGCATAAGGTAAAAAATAATGGCTTATTACCATAGTTGTGGTTTTTGATTATTTGCAATGTGCTTGCTTTTTGATTATTTGCAATGTGCTTGCTAATATGTTAGAGTTGTGCAGGTGCCGGTGGTTGTCCTTGATGATTCCGATGTCGTGACCCGTCCTGTTGGCATCGCCCCGGAGATCGATTCCGATGCTGCTGTCCATCCTGTGGACATCGCCCCAGAGATCAATTCTAATGTCGCGGTCAGTCCTGTGGACATCGCCCCAGAAATCGATTCCCATGCCGCTGTCCGTGCTGTGGTCATTGCCCGAGAGATCGATGACAAGAAATAGTTGGTCACGCTAATCCTTCAGGGTAGTTTGCATTGCCCTATGTTTAATTACCAGAACGATGCGTGTTATCAAACCATCTTAGGGCTAGTGCACTGTCTTTTGTGGGCGGATCTTGCTACTTTTGTTTGATAGTGAATCATGCGAACCCTCTCCGAGTTATGGAAACAGATGTATCCTCACCAGCTTTTGATGTAATATATGGCATGCTTAGATGTAAGTTTGAACTATTTATCATATCAGCGGGGCTTGTTTGATGATTCTTGGTGTTAGTAGGCTAGCTACTATGCGAGCTATAGTACTTGCAAAACACTCCCCGAAGAGAAACGTTGGGGCTGATGAGCTCGTGGTACGCTTATACTTATCCCTCGTCAATCGACCAATAGTCCTAGCTCCTAAGGGCTCCTTTGATTCAAAGGAATTTTATAGGATTTCTGGAGGATTGAAACTCTTAGGATTTTTTTCTATGTTGGTCCTTTGATTCATAGGATTGGATCCCATAGGAATTTTTCCTATGGAATCTTTTGTACTACATTTCATAGGATATCTAACATCCACTCCAACCTTTTTTTACAATTCCTTTGTTTTTCCGGTGGCATCAAACACTCATTGTTAATCTTATAGGATTCAAGTGGGCATGCCACTCCAACCCTATACTTTTCCTATTCCTATATTTTCAAAATCCTACGAATCAAAGAGGCCCTAAAGTTGTAGGCTTAGCGATTGATCAGACAATAGTCGACATACATTCAGGCCTCATCTGGTTCACATGGTAGGAAAGTCGTAGCAAAAGTACAGAGAATGTGCAACACAAAATCATAGCAGTGCAGAGACATACTCCCTCCATTGCAAAATAGATGACCTAGGCGGGCTAGTTTGGCCTAGTGGGTTTCAGTGATATGACATGGTACAGTGCCATCCAGTCTTCGCGTGTGGTAGCAGTATTGCGGGTACAGTAAGTTTTCTTGAAGAAGCGGAATTCACGAAGTCATGATGGTTCCTTCGTACAAACAACTTACGGTGGGAAAGGTTGGGCCTGCGATACGACCGGGGTAGACCAGGATAATTTTGTGCATGGCAGGAGGACCAGGATGGTCGACGTCCCACATGTCGGTGAATGAAAGTATTCTTTCCGATATAGAGGACGAGTAACGAGTATTCATTGTTTATTTTTGATGAAAGCTATTGTCTCCACTGTTACTCCTTGACTTTGTCAATGCCTCTCTCTCCTCCACATAAGCGGGGACTACTTGCTATGCATGCAGCGGGCAGCTGGCGTCTTGAGGGGCCAGGGCGGTGAGGGCGGGCTCTGGAAGCGGTCCGGACTCCAGCATGGCCCACCTCACATTATCACCATATATTTCTTGGAGTCCGTGCGCGGCTGGCGGGCGATCTCTTCTCGCTCCCCCGTTTCTCTCTTCTCAGCCGATGCCCGCCGAGCGATTAGATTTTGGCTATCAACGGTTTATTCAATTACAGTCCCACATGTCAGTGAAATTGCAAGATAACGCGTGTCCCCTTTGGTGAGCGGCGTGCAAGCCGAACTGTCGGGGTTGCGACGCGTACGAGTTGTAAGTGTGCCGCCTTTCCTTTAGAACTTGCGAAGCGTAACATTTTCGCGCGATCAATCGATAGAAATCTAGAACAAAATGACGAGGCAGTGCTTTCCCGCTCGTTAGGCGGGCTAGTTCGAGTGATATGACGTGCTACAGTGCCATCCACTTGCTCCATTTTTATGTAAGCAAGAGTTTACACTCGTACGCGGGAGGAGTGCTAAACACCGCGGATCTGATTTTATCGAGGGATAACTGTTCCCTGCCAAATAATGGAGGATTGTTAGCAATTATAACATGATAGTTAGGGCATCTCTAGCGCTGGCCCACAAATTTACACCGGCATCTGTCCAAGGACACTGATGGATGCCATCCGATGCTGCCCGCATACCTTTCGACAACTATATGAACTAACCGGACAAAATTCGTGCAAACAAAGCAAATTTCAAATTAACCGGATGAAATTCATTACATCTCGAAAACTTTTCCTACAAACTGGATGAAATTCATTACATATTTCGCACAAACCGTACTAAACCTACTGTAAAACTAATCTAAACGATCGCCGGCGCCGGACCACCAAGTCCGGCCATGAACCCGAGAAAGCCGGCCATTGGCTTTGCCTCCTCCTCATCCGCCTCGATAACCTCCTCCTCCGGCCAGAGCACAAGGTTATGAAGATTTGCGCCTCCATGTCGCTGTCAAGCGGCTAATCGACCGCCGATGTTTACCCCACCAAGCTTGGCGTCGACTGAGTGGAGTAGCGGCGGCCTTCCCAGGACCAGAGCGGCGGCGACCTACCATGTACTACTCTTCCTCGCTGCCGGCTGCGCCCGCACACGCGCGCCGGCTTCGTGGTCGTGGCAGCGGAGGGCGGCCCAGGGGGTGCCGGTGATCTCCTTCATTTGCTCCTACGACAGTACGTCGAAGAGAGCTTTGTAGCGCGCCTGGAGTGGAGCCACTGATGTCCCTCATATGCTCCTGCGACAGTACATCCAAGAGAGCTTCGGAGCGCCACGAGGCCATGGTTGAAGTGGTGCCGACAGAAGGAAGGGACCAGAGGAGAATAAGTGTGGGTCTTTGGCTATGGCTGGGAGCTGGGGCTCAAGTTAATATAGCGGGCGAATGGCAATGAGCCGCGGCAGACGGATGGACAACTGGCACCGGAGTTGGTTCGTCAGGTGTGAATGCGGACGCTGCTTCAGTGACTTAACTGCAGATGCGTTGGGTGTCTGACATGTGGGCCCAACGGGCGTCTGGCCCGCATGTCACTGACACACCAATTGCACCTACAGTTAAGTCCAGTGAATGCGGCATTGACATTCTGGAGAGATGATGACCGTTTCAGGCGCATGCGGACTGTTTGACTGGTCAACCATACAAATACGGAGCTATACGCTGAGCCAGCAACCGTATAATCACCATATCTCGTATACAATGATCAAAGTGAGCTATCAAGACAAGTTCGATGACCGCCAATGCATTTTACTCGGTAATAAATGACCAGGGTTGAAGGGGAATCCTAATTTGCTTCGTCTTCTGTCCTTGAGCTCTTGACAAACCAATGCACTATACGGTTATCCGGCCACTCCACCCCAGAGCTCTCACCAAGCGTCGTTCATGCCACCGTGCCACACACTAACCGGTAAGGCAGCGATGGCATCCCGCCGTGCCGAGTTCCTCGCCGCCCACGAACACACACAAAATGGTAGGGAAGCGATGGCATCCTGCCGTGCCGAGTTCATCGCCGCTCGCGACCTCACAACTATGTGGGAGGAATTTGAAGATGCCAAGGCCGAATGGGCGGTAGAGCAAGAGGTGGCCAAAGCCGCACAGAAGGAGCGGAAAAGTCAGAAAGCACTCAAGAAAAGAGAGGCCCGCCGCCACAAGACAGAAAAGGACGCACACGCTGCTGCGGAGAGGTCGGCGGAGATCCAAGCACGGTGGGGTGTCGCCGACAAAGCCGGGAAGGAGAACGACGGCGTCTGGCCAGCATGTGAGAAGTAGTAGTACTAGTAGTTAGTGTGTGTGTCTGTGTCTGAGTACGAGCATTTACCAGTACTACTAGTTACTACTTTAGTTTTTAGAGCAAATTACCAGTACATTAGCCTAGACTAAGTGGAAAAATTCCTATCCTATGCATCAAATGGCATCTCTTTCTCTATAGGAATTGAGATGCATGTCATCTCACTTCCTATGATTTTCATATTACTATCCTATGAATGAAAGGAGGCCTTTGTTGGAGTAAATACTGTAGCTAGCAGTACTGTTGGTACAGTAGTTTTCTTCAAGAAGCGGAATTCAACGAAGTCATGATGGTTCCTTCGTCCGAGCAACTTCAAAGTGGGAAGTGGGCCTGTGATTTGACGGCTCATTAGTCATTGTTACTGCGGCGCAATGACCTGGGTGACTCTCCCTTGGAGTTTTGCGTGCATGGCAAGTGGACCAGGATGGTCGACGTCCCACATGTTGGAGAACAGAAGTATTCTTTCCAATGTCGAGGAGCAAGGAAACCGCGTGGTATAGTACCACTTCTGATTGGTTCGCAAAAAAATAGTATCACTGCCGATTTATAATTATTTTTTATTTCTGATGAATGCTAGCGTTTCAACTCTTACGATGAAGGGTGCCAAACACGGCACATGCTGGATGTCCCACACGTCAGCGAAAGGAGTGGGACATGAACAGCGTGGTAGAGCCCGGCGTAAAAAAAATAGCGTGGTAGAGCGTCTCCACTTCTTCCACTTATGGGTCGGAGACCACACGTAGTAGTACTTAGTTGTATGAACTATACAAAGTGCGACCTGGAGAGAAAGACACGTCTAGTTGGAAGGTCTCGGGGCATACACGTAAACAAATATAAAAGTTAATATGTGCCTCCAACTAATATAGTAGTAGTAGAGTACTTAGACACGTACTCCATAACATCACCGTGCATTGCACGTACAACATTTAGTGGTAGTACGTAGTAAGAGACAAATGCCGCCCAAGAGTTCCCTTCTCGACCTACTTTTGGGTGTTTGGTAGAGTGTATGGAGGGTGCATGAGTCCACACTAGTTTAGCACAAATACACTAGAAGCATGCATGAAGAGGGGTGTTGAGTTGAGCATGCATGAACAGGGAACAACTATGCTGAGACGAGAACGCAACCAAACACACCCTGTATGCCACGCATGTTCATACCATTTGTGCCTTTCTACTTCACTTACTGCGCTACATTACTCAGGTTCGTATGTCCACTCCTAGGTACATGTCCGTCTCGTAGTTCTAGTGCCACGTGTTCTTCATATAGATGGAACGATCATTGCATAACACGTGCGCCTTGATGCTAGATGTCTCGCGTGTTGGCAAAAGGATGAATAAAGCTCACATAAAAAAAATAGAGTGGAAGAACATAGATTCCAGACGACCGAGAAGGAGCAAGGAACCTCTGGTGGAGCGTCTGCACTCATAATATTTAATATTATTCAGCGCTATAAAATTAACCAATCATCTCCACAGTGGACTGGAAGAGTACGAAACACGGCAGCCCAGTGTAGTTACATCATACTAGTACATGGCTAACCCACACTGTCACCATATTTCTTGGCTTCCGTGCGACACCTATCTCTAGTAATCCAGCAGCCTGTATCGCTTCTCCCTCCTCGTCTCTATCAAAGTGCGGCGGGCTGGCGTTTCTGCCGTCTATTGAGGTCGGTTAACTATCACATGTTAGCGACATGCCAAGAGCATTCTAAAAAAATTCCTTCCACGTTCCGTTTTCAAAAAGGAAAAAAATCTTTTCACGTACGAATTTGCCTGTATGCTTTGAGTAACTTGCATGTCCTATACTGCTCCAGTTTGATACTCTAACTTAGCTAGAGGTTAGACTAACTCATGACTAACCCTGAACTAACTGTAGCCAAAGAGGTGTTTGGGTGACAGGGTTAGATTGACAATAAATGCACTTCATGGAGAGAGAAAAGTGATTTTTAGTGGTCCCAATGAGAACTATCTCCAGTTAGCACCTCTTGGGTGGGATAGTTTTTTTTGGTGGGTTTGGTGCAACTTGCTCCAATTTTAAACCCTCATGCTTGGATACTTTAGGGCTATTTGAGCCCCAACTAGCTCAAACTAACTCTAACCCATGGATCCAAACAGGGCCTATGGCCAGTCTTGACGCGGAGCAGTCACGTGCACTGGGAAGCGGCGCTCTCTTGGCCGTCGCGCCACTTCAAAGCCGCCGCCAGTGAGAGGTCGCCTCCGCTCTGGCCGGGCATTAATGCGGCACTGACGCTCCAGGCGACACTGACCGTTTCACGCGGGAAGCGCGCGCTGGCAAGGGAGTATAGGTTTTGAACCGTTTCAGGTGTAGTAGTAACGGTAGTTTGCAAAACTACTCAATTATTGCACTCGGTTTCCTAAGAAATTGTGGTAAAAAATGTTACTCCACAGCCCGCTTCCCTTCTCCTTCCCTCTCGTGATTTACGTGGCCATGTTAACGTGGTTGTGTCAAAAAATGTCACTTCCTGCTCGTGATTTGCGTTATATAATTACAAGCAATATTCTCGTGCATTGCAGGGAACATCAATATGCATTTTTTTACAAAACACCTGTTGTGATTGACCCATGCAGGAGTAATCCCATGTGTAAAAACTAATGATATCTCGAGAATTTTATCGGAAAACTGGTATCTCGAGAATCTCATCGAAAAAATGGAAGATGAGAGATAAGGTGAGGAGGAGTGGAGCATGGTGGTGACCGGTTGTCGGAATGGGCGGAGGCATGGGGATGGACGGCGCCGGCAGGCGGCAGCGGCCACCATGCATGCTAGATTGTTCCAGAGACTTATTCCTTTTTTAATTCCTAAGCAATGAGGTTGCGGGAGATAATGATGTGGAGAGAGGTGCGGGTATCTTTTGTAAAATTATCATAGTTTGCTTCCTATCCGTCAGATATAGATCATACGGTCTGTATTACAAGATGGCAGGCACACCATCATCGCCAACTCGTTTTTTTATAAGGGTGTATAGATGATAAGTTTGCTGACTACTAAAGTAAAGTGGAATCTGTCCATGTTATGCAAGTAAATAAAGGTGATTGTTTATCATACGGGTAAGGTTGGATGAAGGGTGGTAGGAACAAATGCTACACCTAGAGCATGCGTGTGTGAGATGGAGTCTTAGTGTGTGTGGTGTGTGTGTGTGTGAGAGAGAGAGAGAGAGACAGAGAGAGGAGAGAGAGAGATGGAGTCTTAGTTTGTGTGTCTGTGTGTGAGAGAGAGATGGAGTCTAAGTGTCTGTGTGTGGGGGAGTGCATGTGTGTATGTGTTTGTGTGTTTGTGTGTGTGTGAGAGAGAGATGGAGTCTAAGTGTCTGTGTGTGGGGGAGTGCGTGTGTGTATGTGTTTGTGTGTTTGTGTGTGTGTGAGAGAGAGAGAGATGGAGTCTTAGTGTGTGCGTGGGGGGGGGGGGGTGCGTGCGTGAGTGCGTGCGTGTGTGTGCGTGTGTGTGTGCGCGCGCGCGTGTGTGTGTGTCCCGGGGTCCTCTGTGGCGGATGTAATTTAAGTGTGCATGGCTTCATCATAGAGAGGTGATGTGTATGGCAGAGGCCACCAACGATGGGGTGCGAGAGAGAAAATGCCCGTAGGAGGGAAGAGAAGGTGCATGCGCGTGAGAGGAGTCGACATCGAGAGAACGTGTTTGTTCGAGAGACACCACGGAAGACTACTATATATCGATGGTGCATGTAGGTGGGAATTAAACAAAGGGATGGTCTTATTGGTTTCGGGGATATAGGGGAAGAGTGAGAGGCGCGCGTGGCGGGGGGGGGGGGTAGCCAGAAAGAGATTGTTAAGTGTGAGTGTGTGTTTTGCCCATCCAGGCGGAAGTTATGTGCACAAAAGAGGAGAACAATTCGGTGTGGCGTTAGGATTGAGGGTAATTAACTACGTATGGAGACTTAGAGACCTTGAACATGCATGTGTGAGAGGTATACATGTATATGTGGGATGTGTGTGTGTGTGTGTGCGCGCGTGCATGATCGAGATAAAAGAAAGAAGACACAAGTCCTAAGATCAACGACATGGGAGAGACGGATCGGTATGACAATATGCATGCATGTGAGAATGCAGGGAAGAAGGCCCGACAATTGAGCATGTGTTTTTGTCTTTAAGAGATAGTGGCGTGGGCTGGAGCATGCATCTATGGCGAGCAGAGGGGCTGAGGCGCAACGATTGTGCAAAAGAGATCAACCTATAAATGCATATGTATAGATAGACATATATAGTGTGGGTGATAGGAAGCAAGACTCTGTGCGAGAAAGAAATGTTGACGGAGAAACTACAGATAGATACAGAGATGCAGATGCTAGCTAGAGAGACATCCGTTAGTTTGGGTGTCGGAGATGACCGTCGGGTGGATCAAAGGGTGAAGTTATATATGTGTGTGAGAGGGCACTTGACTGCATGCATGTAGAGATAAACATATGTAGTGTGCGTGATAGGAATCAAGAGTGAGGACGAGAAAGAAGGTTGATGGAGAAACAGATAAATAGAAAGATAAAGATGCTAGCTAGTGTGCGCTAGAGATAGGAGTCGAGTGGATCAGAAGGCTGGGTTATGTGTGTGGGTGTGAGAGAGATAGAGAGAGGGTGCATGTGAGTCACATACAAACAAATATCAGAGAGAAATGAGATCCAGAGAGACGGAGTTTTGTGTCTGCGAGAGAGAAAGATATTTAACAACGAGAGTGATAGCTAGAGAGACATATGAGGGAACGCAAGATATATCTAGGGAGAAAGGGTGTGTTTGAGCGACATACAAGAGAACAATTGAGAAATATGAGACCCTGGGAGACAGACTTTGTGTTTGTGTGTGAGAAAGAGATATTGAAGAGGAAGAGTCGTAGGTTCTCATATCTAAGGAGCGAAAGACATCTCTGTATGAGGGGTGTGCGAGTGGCACACATGGGAATAGTTGAGAGAAATGAGACCCCGGGACACAAAGTTTTGTATTTGTGTGAGAGAAAGAGATTCCACATGGAGAATCATAGCTAGAGACACATAGCAGGGAGCGAGATATACTTAGAGAGAGAGAGATAGAGTGATGAAGGTCGATGGAGAGAGTACCATCAGTGTGTTACGAAGATAAAAGATCATTGTCGACATACAGGTAGCACGAGAGATGCCTGAGAGACGATGAATGCGTATAGGTCCAGAGAGATAGTCCTATATAAGCATGAGTGATAGCTATATGAGACGAATATCTGGATTAAAGGGGATTCAAATATTTAAACTAGAGATCACGACATCGATAATATCATAACGCAAATTGGTGTATCAAACATGCATATTCATTTTAATTTGGGCACACGTGTAATGTTATATAGTTTATCAATATTGGTGATCCATAGATTCTTCAATTACAAACAATGCATGGTTTATATGCAATTAGTGTCTAAACAGGATTACACTATATGTTGCGTGTGTGAAACACATTATACATGTTTGAGAAGTTAAAAAAACCCGCATGAAACACACATTAATTGGAGACAGTTAGCGAGGAATGCATACATTGGATTTCAACATAAAGTGGTTTCAAATATTTGAAAATCCAAATTGATGGATACAACCTTATGAATCTGAGATCATTCCATTTGTAAACCATATTTATGTATAAATGGTGTTGTGCTTTTGAAAGTATATATGTAAAAAAATGATGTATATAGAATGTAATTCCAATTGAAAATGGATCCTGCCCGGAAAAAAATAGTAGAATACAAACGGGATTCGAATTGAGTTGGCACGGTAAACGTGCACTGTGCAAAATTTGAACGAAGCGGGGAAAGTCGCAGTAACCGCCTGAAACCAAAATCTGCGATATGGAAATCACTACTGCCTATCCCTGCCGCGCAAAGCCTATCTGCTAGATTTCTATAGGTTTCGATAGGGGTAGGTTTGTAATTTCACCCAAACGTGACGTAACCGCCTCTCACCCGGATTCATACACGGTGGGCGCCAAAACACAGTGTGCCCTCGGCCGAAATCGACTCCCTCCCCAATTCATATTCCTACATGGTGGGCGCCAAAAACAAACTCTCATCGGCAAATATTCGGTGTATGCGAGATTACCGTCCTATCCCCAACCGACTAATGTTGCTGTGATGTAGTAGAAATTTGAAATGGGGGCTAAGTTTGTAAGTTTCCTCGCATTTGAGACAAGCGCGCCCTGACTACATGGTTCACCCCTGCCTCTCTACCTCCCTTTTACCCATTCGTACTGTGTGGGCGCTAAAACACCCTCTCCACCCCACCCTCCTCCGTCCGCCGCCGTCCACCATCCCATCCACCGTCGTCCTCCTCCACCATGCCGGAGCTGATACCCCGACGAGGCCGTCCATTACAAGAGATCGACCTCTCTCATCCACGCCTTCGGACCGGGATCCTTGCATCCCGTCCTCTCGCGTCATCCCCGCCGTCGTCCACCTTGCCGGTGCCGCTCCTACGACCGTCTCGTCCACCGCGCCCTGCCGCCACCGTCTACCCTCCTAGATCTGCTTCCACGCCGCCGACAGCCATCGCTACCGCAATGTGACACTCTAAAATTTTTATTTGGTTTTTATCAAAAACTTTGTGGTTTTTGAGGAGAGGCTATTTAAAATTTTTCTTTTTCAGAAAAACCTTCCACTTAAAAACTTCCTTTGCTTTGGCAAGGATTTTATTTTTTTTAAACCTTGGTGTTTGATCTTTTGAAACTTCTTCTCTGTTGGTTCTCTCTCTAAATTTATTTTTGGGAGTTTAAATTGTTTTCTTTTAAAATGAAACTCCATGAAAATTTGGGGATTTTCATATCTTGGAACCACCCTTGACTTTGCATTGTTCCCATGTGGTAAAACCCCTCCAAAACCCCCCCTGCACCTTGTGATCAACCTAAGTTCTCTGTCCCAACTAATCCAAACAAGTTTTGGATTTTATTCTAATTATTTTTCCTCTCAAAACAAATCTGATAATTATTAGGAGCCTGAGGGATTTTCAAAGCAAGTACCATATTGCTTTTGAGTTTTGACCTCAAACCAACTCTCCTGGATAGTCCTTTGTACCCACAACCCAGAACCATCTTGATCCACTCCTCCTCTTTTCAAAATTTTCAAAATTTAGTCTTTGCAAGTTTGGACCAGATTTGCCAAAATTGATGAAATTCATATCTACACTTCCCCAAAAATTCCACCAAAATTCAGGCAGCCTACTTGAGCAATGAGAAGCCACTCCACCAAGGTTCAGCTCAAGGAAAAATCCATAGATGCCAATTTCATTATGTCGAACACCTTGCATGCACTGTTACTGTTCAAAATTCAGAAAAATTCAGTCTTCAGTGTCATTTTTCGTTCGTCAGGTTCACTCACGCGTTCATAGTGCATTTGGCACGTTCCTCTCCGCCTCTTCCTACTGTCTGGAGCACCACACGCTCACTTGGCCTCTTCCTGGCGTCGGTGGCACGCTGGCCCGCCCTCGCCGGAGTCTTCTGCGGCGTCGGGACCTCCCGTGACGGCTGACAGGGGACAAGAACGGCGGCTCAACGCCGTTCCACGCCGCCCATCGCTCCCTGGCTCTCCGCGTGGCCTCATGCATGCCAGCGCACCCCCGCTGCACCATCGCCGTGGCCCGACAGCACTGGACGCGCTCTCTGCCGCCAACGGACCCGCGTCATCCCGTTCCGACCAAAGCCTGCCCTAAGCTTCTAATCCAAGTCCGGTTAGCGTCTAAACGGACCCAGTAAACTCCCACGACGGCGCTCGACTCCCTAATCACCCCCGACCGAGCACTGCGCCACCGTAACCATCGCCGGAAATCCCCGTTCATGGCCACCGCCTCGGACTGCCTATAAAAAGGGCCCCCGAGCTCACCCTCGTGCACGCCTCATCCCCACACCTCACCAACGCCACGCCAGGCCACTAGGGGGACCCCGAGGAGGTCTTCCCCCTCAACTCCGGCCGCCCCGATCCGCCTCGGCCTCCACCACGATTCGCTCCGGTGAGGCCATCTCCGGCGCCCAAACCCCGTCAGTTACTCCCTCTAGCTACCAGAAGCCTAACCCCCTCCTCAATTTGATCATTGCAGCTCTCTCCGACGAAGTCCGCAACCACCCGAACCGCCGTCCGCCGGACCAAAGCTCGCTGTCGACGTGGTGCTCGCCGACCGCCACCACCACCACCAACCGACGCGGAAGGGCGCCCTGAACACGGAGGTACCCTCCGATCTCTCTGCCTCGCCGTGGATCACCGCCGGCGACCACCGCGACTCTCGGGCACCGGCGAACTCTGCCGCCCCGTTTGAATATTTAAACCTGACGGGCGGGACCCGCCTGTCAGCCTCTCTATCCTGTCGGAGCGAAGCGTTTTCTGAAAACGTCTTCTGCCGAATGCGCTTTCCCTCTGGGCTGGCGTAGTCGCTACCGAAGCGCTTTCTGTTTTTATAAACTAGCCCCTAGAAAACTTCTGTTTCATTACAGATGAGTCCCTAGACAAAAACCTTTATAACTTTTAAACAGAAAGGTATTTTTGGTTGATTCTTTTTCTGTTCTCTTTAAAATTTTGTCTAGTTTTTTATCAGATTTATTTGAAAAATATTTGGTATACTTTTGTGCACCTCTTGGTATTTACGATAGCGCATATACTTTCTTTATACCGTAGATACCGAAGGAGGTGACGGAGCCGCAAACTTCACCGAGCTAGGCTCCGACTACTCTGAACCAGGGAAGCATGTTTGAACTTTTGATATGATGAGTGTCTCGGCATGTTCTGCATTTAGTTAGTTTCATGGCATGTTGATAAGCATATCGATGAATGTCTTTTTATGCGATAATGAGGTAAGTGAGTTCGATGATCCATAAGTGGATGGATGTGAGTATGAATGGCCATGTGTTGGCATGAGGATGGGTAAGATGGCAGTGTCGTAGCATGCCAGTCTTATGCCAGACTATGTGACTTCAGTATCAAACCGTATCGGTCCAGTTCCTTTCATTTCCTTCCCTGTACTACCACATGTTTTCCGCAAGGAATATGGTTTAGTAAGTTGCAAACCGCTTTTCTGGTACACACCAAAAGGAGAGGCCGTGATGATGGTTCCATGGCCCTGGATTAAAGCCAGTCATCTGGTCAGGGGGCATGGGTGTTTTCGGTTGGGACCGAGAGGGGGGCACCCCTTAGAGCGCGCGTATATAAATTTGATCCCATGCTATTCGAGATTGTGATCTCCCCGTCTCAAAAGTTTTTCTTGGACGATGTCTAGGGTGATTCCTAGCATCGAGAGGTAGGATGGGTGTGTACTGGTTAGCTGTGTTTTCTTCCGAAATACCGTAAACGGAACTAGTCCTTCGTGACTACGGAAATCCGTTGGCTGTGGGAATAATTTTGTACAAACTCTGCAGAGTCATATATACCCTCCAAATCATCTATTCCTTGTCCAAATTCGTATTATCTTGTTCTAACAATGACAGTTTTGATGACAAAGACTCCGGTGATTCGCATGAGTGCTAATTCCGGTTAAATGAATATTCCTGTGGATGGACTAACCCATTTATTCTCATGAATTAAATGTTTATTATGAGTATTATTTACTTATGAATCAAAGCCCTTTCTGTGATGTCGCCCCGACATCCGACTGTGGCATTTCTTTTAAAAAGCCCTTTCTGTGATGTCACCCCGACGTGCGACTGTGCCATTTCTTTTAAAAGCCCTTTCTGTGATGTCGCCCCGATGTCCGACTGTGGCATTTCTTTTAAAGCCCTTTTTGTGATGTCGCCCCGACGTCCGACTGTGGCATTTCTTTTAAAGCCCTTTTTGTGATGTCGCCCCGACGTCCGACTGTGGCATTTCTTTTAAAGCCCTTTCTGTGATGTCGTCCCGACGTCCGATTGTGGCATTTGTTTTATAGCCCTTTCTGTGACGTCGCCCCGACGTCCGACTGAGGTATTTCTTTTTAAGCCCTTTATGTGGTGTCGCTAAGACGCCCGACTGTGGCATCTTTTTCCTTATAATTATTTGTTCACCTTTCGAGGGGTCGCTTCAGACACCCGATCGGTAGTTATTTATGTCCTGTTGGGATTTCAGGCGGACTACCGCCGTTCCCCTTTTACTTACCTTGTTATGCTAATTTTTGAATGTGCATTGGTGAATTTATTCATGACGCATCCATGCATGCATTTGTTATATCTTACGTCCGAACTGTCTTGCGAGTACTTTCAAAGTACTCACTGGCTTGTTGATTTGGCCAGGTGCTGACGAAGGCGATCTCATGGATGAAGAGTTTGATAGCGAGTCCGACACTTAGAGGAGTCCCAGTCAGTCTCGTGCGACCCTGGATTTGGTCACTGTTTTATATCCGCTTTCGCTACCCAATAAATTCATCGAGCCTCACCTCGACGCTCGACGAGATGATAGACTTAGAGTCTTGTATTTCTCTCCCCGCTGTGTTTTTCCACCACCGCCCTATCCTCGAGTCAGTAGTATGTCTCCACACCACTGTGTCATGTCCGCCATTATGTATAATTATTGGCGTGCTTGTAATAATTTGGTTGAGCAACCGCAGTTCGACCCTGTAATATATTTTATGCTACTGGCCTATTGTATCAAGAAATTGTCTACCAGTGAGGAGGATTTCTCTCATACTGGACTCAAAAGACTGGTTTCTCAATAAATATTTTTATTGGAAAACCGGTCGTGACAAGCTTGGTACCAGAGCCAGGCTGACTGTAGGAAGCCACTAGGTGCGATCGCTAATTAGTTATTAGCATGATAGAGCTAATTTATATTTTTGCAATTGTAGTCATTTTCTGTCAGTCAGCATAAATTTATGATCTGACCCTGCAGAATTTTTGCCTACTTTTGTAGATGGCCGACAACAGCTGCGAGTCTCAGACCTTCGCCAACGTGCCCGATGGGTTCGTCAAGCTTCTTTCTTTCATCGTTCAGGTCGCGATGGGGCCATCCGTGCGCCCAGTCTTCACACTCTGCCAGCACCGAGTCAACGACAGTCTGACCATGCACCAGGCCGCGGTACAGTTCAAGGGAGGGCGTGGTGAGTTACGCCGCTTCTGGTTCGTGGGAAGAGCCATGCCTACGGAGAGGCATGCTATGCAGAGGGCAGCCCGCGAGGCGATAGCTCGTCTCAGGGATGTCCTTCCCGTGATGAAGACTCGTCGTTACCGTTATCTTCCGTGCCATGTGCCTTGCACCTGTCACTACGCATACTCCTTCCCCAGAGGGGAACGAGACGAGGCTTTTGAGATGCTCATTGAGTATCTCCGGGCCCTGGAGGCAGCCTTCGACAACCTGGTGGACGACTTAGTAGCTACCTGCATGGACTCAGTCCATGGTTGTGCTGCCAACAGGAGGGAGCTCCTACCCATCGCTCCGCCACTGACTTTGGTCTCGTCCTCAGCATCTTATACGCCTACTCGTCGCCTGCCTTCTACCGAAGAATTCAACCAAGTCATTGCACCCACTTCAGCGCGCACTGCACCACCCCTCGCGCCCGCTCCTGTACGTGTTGCTCCGCCCCTGGCAACCGCTCCGTCCACTCTGCGCAATACTACACGTATGGAGCCCATTAGCGAGGAGGAAGTCGAGTCCCCAACCTCGCTACGCCTCGCCCTCGGCAGGGCAAAGGAGGTCGTCAACATCTCTGCCTGAGTACGCTTAGCTGCCGTGTATTGCACCGCTTTGTAAGATATGTACGTAGGTTGTGAGAAGTAGCCTGTTTGCGCATCATGTAGGATCTGGAGAAGTGCACTAGCCTAAATAACATGTCAGGATTATGTACGCATATCCTGAGTGATGTATTGTATAATTACAGCCCGCGTGTAAGATATGTAATGAGCAGTCCTTCTCCGTGCGCAAGTCGATTTGTTTTTCTTAAGTAAGCCGAGTTATTTAATTCTATCTGCCAGCTTTATGCATTTATGGTTTTGTTTTGCGACTCTTTCCGCTTTTCTTATGAGTTTTACAAAATACATCCCCAGAGTGAAAAATGTCTCGTCCTTGGACACGCTCCATGCCAACTCCACCAGAGGAAAATTATGATGCACAACCCAACAACGAGTTCACTCAGGGACAGTCAAGCCAACAGGGCAGTGAATCGGCACTTTCACAAATGTGCCGCCTTTATGAGCAGAGTCAGCAACAGCATCGTGAGATGATGAACCAAGTCATCAACATGGGGAATCATCATGGACAGTACCAGCAGCATTCCAAGTTATCTGAGCTACAGAAGACACGTCCTCAAACATTTTCTCACACTGACAAGCCTCTTGAAGCCGAGGACTGGCTTCGAGATATGGAGAGAAAATTAATTATTGCAAAATGTTTAGACCCCGAGAAGGTATTATATGCTCCACACTATCTCACAGGAGCGGCCGCATCGTGGTGGGAGAATTTTCTGCACATGCATCCCAACGAAAATGACATAACCTGGGATGATTTCAAGGAAGGTTTCCATGGTGCACATATTCCTAAGAGTATTATGAAAATCAAGAAGATGGAGAAATTCCTTGACGGTCTGGCGCCCGCACTTAAATGCCAACTGGTCGTGCACACTTTTCCTGATTTTAAAACACTGGTAGACAAGGCCATTACTCTGGAAAATGAGAGACGCAGTCTGGAAGATATCCGCAAGCGAAAAAGGGACCAAACTAATCACGCTCGCAATCACCGAAGCAAGACAGATTTTCAAAAGGGTGGGACACACAAATTCTCATCCAATGTCTCACGCCCAATCAAGAATTTTCATGCAAGGGACAAGGAATTCACCTATCGCCCCGGCGTTACTTGTTACGCTTGTGGAGAAGAAGGGCACTATGCCAAACAGTGCCCCAAGCCAAGGAGTTCAACCCCAAAGCCGAACAACGGCGGCAATAATTCAGCGCCCAAGCGAAACAATTTCAATCCCAACAATAACCACAGGAAGGGTCATCTGAACCACGTAACCAAAGAGGAGGCACAAAATGCTCCGGATATCGTACTCGGTACGTTTCCTGTCAACACAATACCTGCAATGGTTTTGTTTGATTCTGGAGCTTCTCACTCTTTCATTTCGAAAAGTTTTGCTTTGCAAAATAATTTTTCGATGCTTCCTTTGGAGAAATCCATGATCATCAAGTCCCCTGGGATTCAGCAAGTTTCTTAGAATTACTGTCAGAATGTGGTCATTGAGTTCGAAGGATTGGAGTTTCACGCAAATCTTATTGTATTGGAAAATAAAGGACTGGATGTCATCCTAGGGATGGATTGGCTAACCACCAATAAAGGTTGTATCGACTGTTTCAACAGGACCGTAATTCTCACACACCACCAAGGGAAGACAATAAGAGTATCAGCCAAGGAAGGAAAAATACCCCGGCAACCGAGATTAAATAAGGTGGACGTTTCTGAGCTAAACAAGGTTCCAGTAGTGTGTGAATTTCCAGATGTATTCCCTGAAGAGCTACCAGGCATGCCACCAGACCGAGAGATAGAATTCCGCATTGAGCTAGCACCAGGAACCACCCCCATATACAAGAAACCATACAGAATGGCACCATCCGGGTTGATCGAGTTGAAGAAGCAAATAAAGGAATTACTGGAAAAAAGGATACATTCAAGCCAGCTCCTCACCTTGGGGATCACCAATTTTATTTGCCAAAAAGAAGGATGGAACGCTGAGATTGTGTATTGACTATCGAGCACTTAACATGGTCACAGTCAAAAACAAATACCCGATGCCAAGGATAAACGATTTGTTTGATCAACTTGCTCAGGCCAAAGTATTCTCAAAAATTGACTTAAGGTCAGGATACAATCAATTGAAGGTACGAACGGAAGATATCCCCAAGACAGCCTTCACCTCCAGATATGGACTGTACGAGTTCACAGTGATGCCTTTTGGATTAACTAACGCCCCAACATATTTTGTTCACCTCATGAACAAAGTATTTATGAAGTTTATGGACAAGTTCATCGTGGTATTCATCGACGATATTCTGGTATACTCCAAAACACCAGAAGAGCACGCAGGACATTTCAGGATTGTGCTAGGAGAGCTAAGAAAACATAAATTGTATGCCAAGTTCAGCAAGTGCGAATTTTGGCTAAGACAAGTAGGTTTTCTAGGCCACGTACTGACTCAAGACGGTATCGCAGTGGACCCAGAGAAAGTCAAGGCCGTACTTGACTGGAAATCACCAGCCAGCGTAACGGACATACGGAGTTTCTTGGGAATGGCAGGATATTACCGCAGATTTATTGAAGGATTTTCCACCATAGCCAAGCCTATGACACAGTTGCTCAAGAAAGATAAGAAGTTTGAGTGGACAGAAGCCTGCGAGAAAAGTTTCCAAGAGCTAAAGCGGAAATTAACAACAGCACCGGTATTAATTGTACCCGACATACACAAGAATTTTGAAGTATATTGTGACGCGTCCAGAAAGGGTCTCGGATGCGTGTTGATGCAAGAAGGCAAGGTTGTCGCTTACGCTTCAAGGCAACTTCACAAGCATGAGGAAAATTATCCCACTCATGACTTAGAAATGGCAGCAGTTATTCATGCACTCAAGGAATGGAGACATTTCTTACTTGGGAATCGATGTGAAATATATACGGATCACAAAAGTCTCAAATATATTTTCACGCAGCCAGAACTAAATTTACGGCAACGACGCTGGTTGCAATTGGTAAAGGATTATGATGTTGGGATCCATTACCATCTAGAGAAAGCAAATGTAGTGGCCGATGCCCTGAGTCGGAACCCCAGCTCCGACGGAAACTATCTGCACAGCTTGAGGCCCGAATTCCATCAAGAATTTGCCAAGCTCAACTTGATAATGGTAGCAGAAGGCACCATATCAAACTTGGAAATACAACCCAACCTTGTGGAGAAAATTAAAGAAGCTCAGCCCGGTCACCCCAGCATTGAAGGAATTAAAAGAAAGTTGAGTATGGGCAAGGCCTCGGAATTCGTCATAGATAATGAAGGAATATTATGGTACGGAGAAAGGCTATGCGTACCAAACATAGAAGACCTTAAACAGCAAATTTTAGCTGAAGCACACACCACTCCATATTCAATCCACCCTGGAGGAACCAAAATGTATAAGGATATTCAGGAAAGATTTTGGTGGCACGGTATGAAGAGGGACATAGCCGCCTTCATTGCATGTTGCGACTCATGTCAACGCATAAAAGCTGAACATCTGAGACCAGCCGGACTACTGCAACCAAACAAAATACCTGAGTGGAAATGGGATGAAATAGGGATGGATTTTATTATCGGACTACCTCGGTCACGACACCGGAATGATGCCATATGGGTCATCACTGATAGGTTGACCAAAGTGGCACACTTTATTCCAGTGAAGACAACCTACACCACTCAGAGGCTTGCCAGGATTTATCTTTCCCGCATAGTTTGTCTGCACGGTGTCCCGAAGACTATAATATCCGACAGAGGCACTCAGTTCGTCTCAAGATTTTGGGAGCATTTACAATAGGCTCTGGGAACCCAACTAGCCTTCAGTACCGCATACCACCCACAGACTGATGGACAGACTGAACGCGTAAACCAAATTTTAGAAGACATGCTGAGAGCATGTGTCCTCACATATGGAACCAGTTGGGAAGAAAGCCTGCCATACGCCGAGTTCGCGTATAACAATAGCTACCAGGCCAGCCTACAAATGGCACCATTGGAGGCCTTATACGAACGAAGGTGTCATACCCCGTTAAATTGGTCAGAGACCGGAGACAGCCGCATCTTCGGACCAGACATGCTCAGAGAAGCCGAGGAAAAGGTCAAGCTAATCAGAGACCGACTTAAGACCGCTCAAAGTCGACAGAAGAGTTATTATGATCAGAAACATCGTAGGGTCAGCTTCGAACCCGGTGAGTTCGTATACCTGGGAGTATCCCCTATGAGAGGATTGCAACAATTCAAGATAAAAGGGAAGTTAGCACCAAGATTCATTGGACCATTTTGCATAGTGGCACGAAGAGGCACTGTAGCCTACCAGCTAGACTTACCCGAGGAATTATCCGATGTCCACGACGTGTTCCATGTCTCGCAATTGAGGAAGTACGTATGCAACCCAGAGAAACAATTATCCCATGAAAACATTGATGTGCAGCCAGACCTCACTTATCGAGAACGTCCCGTAAGAATATTAGAGGAATCTGAAAGGAGGACCCGACAGAAGACCATCAAGTTTTTCAAAGTCCAGTGGAGCAATCACACCGACAGTGAAGCAACTTGGGAAAGCGAGGATTTTCTTCGGACTGAGCATCCACACCTATTTAAGGATCAGCTGAAATCTCGGGGACGAGATTTTTCCTAAGGGGTTAGGTGTTGTGACACTCTAAAATTTTTATTTGGTTTTTATCAAAAACTTTGTGGTTTTTGAGGAGAGGCTATTTAAAATTTTTCTTTTTCAGAAAAACCTTCCACTTAAAAACTTCCTTTGCTTTGGCAAGGATTTTATTTTTTTAAACCTTGGTGTTTGATCTTTTGAAACTTCTTCTCTGTTGGTTCTCTCTTTAAATTTATTTTTGTGAGTTTAAATTGTTTTTTTAAAATGAAACTCCATGAAAATTTGGGGATTTTCATATCTTGGAACCACCCTTGACTTTGCATTGTTCCCATGTGGTAAAACCCCTCCAAAACCTCCCCCACACCTTGTGATCAACCTAAGTCCTCTGTCCCAACTAATCCAAACAAGTTTTGGATTTTATTCTAATTATTTTTCCTCTCAAAACAAATCTGATAATTATTTGGAGCCTGAGGGATTTTCAAAGCAAGTACCATATTGCTTTTGAGTTTTGACCTCAAACCAACTCTCCTGGATAGTCCTTTGTACCCACAACCCAGAACCATCTTGATCCACTCCTCCTCTTTTCAAAATTTTCAAAATTTAGTCTCTGCAAGTTTGGACCAGATTTGCCAAAATTGATGAAATTCATATCTACACTTCCCCAAAAATTCCACCAAAATTCAGGCAGCCTACTTGAGCAATGAGAAGCCACTCCACCAAGTTTCAGCTCAAGGAAAAATCCCTAGATGCCAATTTCATTCTGTCGAACACCTTGCATGCACTGTTACTGTTCAAAATTCAGAAAAATTCAGTCTTCAGTGTCATTTTTCGTTCGTCAGCTTCACTCACGCGTTCACAGTGCATTTGGCACGTTCCTCTCCGCCTCTTCCTACTGTCTGGAGCACCACACGCTCACTTGGCCTCTTCCTGGCGTCGGTGGCACGCTGGCCCGCCCTCGCCGGAGTCTTCTGCGGCGTCGGGACCTCCCGTGACGGCTGACAGGGGACAAGAACGGCGGCTCAACGCCGTTCCGCACCGCCCATCGCTCCCTGGCTCTCCGCGTGGCCTCATGCACGCCAGCGCACCCCCGCTGCACCGTCGCCGTGGCCCGACAGCACTGGACGCGCTCTCTGCCGCCAACGGACCCGCGCCGTCCCGTTCCGACCAAAGCCTGCCCTAAGCTTCTAATCCAAGTCCGGTTAGCGTCTAAACGGACCCAGTAAACTCCCACAACGGCGCTCGACTCCCTAATCACCCCCGACCGAGCACTGCGCCACCGTAACCATCGCCGGAAATCCCCGTTCACGGCCACCGCCTCGGACCGCCTATAAAAAGGGCCCTCGAGCTCACCCTCGTGCACGCCTCATCCCCACACCTCACCAACGCCACGCCAGGCCACTAGGGGGACCCCGAGGAGGTCTTCCCCCTCAACTCTGGCCGCCCCGATCCGCCTCGGCCTCCACCACGATTCGCTCCGGTGAGGCCATCTCCGGCGCCCAAACCCCGTCAGTTACTCCCTCTAGCTACCAGAAGCCTAACCCCCTCCTCAATTTGATCACTGCAGCTCTCTCTGACGAAGTCCGCAACCACCCGAACCGCCGTCTGCTGGAGCAAAGCTCGCCGTCGACGTGGTGCTCGCCGACCGCCACCACCACCACCAACCGACGCGGAAGGGTGCCCTGAACACGGAGGTACCCTCCGATCTCTCTGCCTCGCCGTGGATCGCCGCCGGCGACCACCGCGGCTCTCGAGCACCGGCGAACTCTGCCGCCCCGTTTGAATATTTAAACCTGACGGGCGGGACCCGCCTGTCAGCCTCTCTATCCTGTCGGAGCGAAGCGTTTTCTGAAAACGTCTTCTGCCGAATGCGCTTTCCCTCTGGGCTGGCGTAGTCGCTACCGAAGCGCTTTCTGTTTTTATAAACTAGCCCCTAGAAAACTTCTGTTTCATTACAGATGAGTCCCTGGACAAAAACCTTTATAACTTTTAAACAGAAAGGTATTTTTGGTTGATTCTTTTTCTGTTCTCTTTAAAATTTTGTCTAGTCTTTTATCAGATTTATTTGAAAAATATTTGGTATACTTATTGTGCACCTCTTGGTATTTACGATAGCGCATATACTTTCTTTATACCGTAGATACCGAAGGAGGTGACGGAGCCGCAAACTTCACCGAGCTAGGCTCCGACTACTCTGAACTAGGCAAGCATGTTTGAACTTTTGACATGATGAGTGTCTTGGCATGTTTTGCATTTAGTTAGTTTCATGGCATGTTGATAAGCATATCGATGAATGTCCTTTTTATGCGATAATGAGGTAAGTGAGTTCGATGATCCATAAGTGGATGGATGTGAGTATGAATGGCCATGTGTTGGCATGAGGATGGGTAAGATGGCAGTGTCGTAGCATGCCAGTCTTATGCCAGACTATGTGACTTCAGTGTCAAACCGTATCGGTCCAGTTCCTTTCATTTCCTTCCCTGTACTACCACATGTTTTCCGCAAGGAATATGGTTTAGTAAGTTGCAAACCGCTTTTCTGGTACACACCAAAAGGAGAGGCCGTGATGATGGTTCCATGGCCCTGGATTAAAGCCAGTCATCCGGTCAGGGGGCATGGGTGTTTCCGGTTGGGACCGAGAGGGGGGCACCCCTTAGAGCGCGCGTATATAAATTTGATCCCATGCTATTCGAGATTGTGATCTCCCCGTCTCAAAAGTTTTTCTTGGACGATGTCTAGGGTGATTCCTAGCATCGAGAGGTAGGATGGGTGTGTACTGGTTAGCTGTGTTTTCTTCCGAAATACCGTAAACGGAACTAGTCCTTCGTGCATAGCATGGCAATATAAGCATAACGTAGAAGTAACTCCCAAGGTTTGAATGCAGGACAATAGGTTCCTACCTCATCAACTACTTCCCAATACCCACATGTTATCAAACCTACTCATGCAATGTTTGAGGGTGAAACTTATGCATACAAACTAGGTATGAAAGGGATATGATCAAAGTGTGAACTTTCCTGCAATGTTGATGAAGATGATTCGCACTCAAAACTCTTGATAGTTCTACTCGTCACACTCCGGTCAATCTATCGTAATCAAGCAATAGTAACCACACATAAGCAATCACTCAAAAGAATTGAAGAAAAGATCTCGGAAAAACTCGAAAACAAACAAACAACTCTTGCAACATAAAACAGTTTCTAACAGTACCAAAATTATGTGAATTTGGCATTATCAGAAAGGTTGGGTCAAGAGCTTCGATTTGCGAAAAGATTCAACTCAAACGGAGTTATAAAACTCAAGTTATGATCAAACGAAGCTCAAATACTAAACTGTTTGAAATTCAAACTTTAAACTTTCAAAAACATGTTTAAGTTGTTTTACTGGATACACGGGATCATAAAAAAGAAGTGGGCGTTGGTTTCGTTGGATTTGGACAAGCGAGTAAAAATTTGTGAGCGTTTGAAGTCCAGAGGCTAAATTGTAAATAAAACATCTACAAAGAAGTCCCTGAGTAAAACTAACAGAAAAAAGAAAAAGTCTAAATAACGAACGTTCGTTACCGAACGCTAACGAACGAAAACGTTCACCAAAACTAACTAAACAGAAAACGTTCGCTACCTAACTAACTATATAAAAACGCATTTTAAACAAAAACCGAACCCTACAGGAAAAACTGGAGAAAAGCAGGGTGGTTTATTACCGGACCGGGAAAACTGGAGGGTCGGGCGGCGGAGCGGACCCGGCCGGCAGTGAAATCCGGCGCGGGCGTCGGGGCGGCGGCGGTGTCCGGCGAGGCAGGGAGAGGTGGCACGGTGGCGAGGGCGGCGCTGTGGAGTGCGGCGACGGCGGCGCTGGCAGAGTGCGGTGGCGAGATGCGAGGCGGCGGCGGCAGGCGAGCTCCGGCGCGGCGCGGATCTCGGCGGGAGGGTGCGGCGGCGACAACGGGGTCCAGGGCCTCGGGTGCGGCTTTTATGGAGGAGGGGAGGCGCGGTGGCGTGGGGAAGGGGCGGCAGGTGGCGGGGCGGCGCTAGACTCCGGGAAGAGTCCCGGTCGGGGACGACGGGCGAGGCGGCGTGGAGCTGGGCCTTGGCCTGGCTTCGGCTGGGCCGGCCCAGTTCGGCAGAAGCAGGTTTTTTTCTTAAACAAAATTTTACAGAACTAAAATAATAAAAACAAAATAACTAAAGAAATATTATATAGGCATATAATATATCAAAATTTTCAGAAAAAGGTTTTCTACAACATGAACATTATTATAGCTTTAAATAAAATCCTCAAAAATTCAAATAAATCAAACAGTGCTACTGCTCTAATAAAATCCAATAAAATCATTTTAAAAATACCAAAATGATTTCAAATTTATTTCTCTCCAATTTTCTGATGTAGGGAATCATGTTACCTTATTTTCTAGATATTTTATTTTTTTGTAGAAAAATAATTTGAATAAAATCCAAATAACTCCAAATTGAAAATAATTTCAAAAGGACTTTAAATTTGATCCTTTTAAAACTCCCAACTCATATTTCATATATTTTGAAGAAGTCATTTTATCTTCTCTCATGAAAATCATTGAGTTGCTTAAAGTTTTCTGAATTGGAAAATATTTTCCAAATGAAATTCAAATATTTCCAACACCCCTTGTCATTTAAATAAATGAAAGAAGTCATGTCATCTTCTCTCCAGGGTTTTGTGGTGAAAAGAATTTGAATTCACAGAGGTCATAAAATGCAAAATGAAAGTTTGGGAAAGTCGTTTTATTCCCTCTCATTTAACTTTCAAAAAGTTTCAAATTCACTCACTTTCAGTCAATCAATCAAACAATCAATCAAAACTATCTATTTAATATAACATTCCAAATTTTAGAATTTTGGGATGTTACAAACCTACCACCCTTAAAAATGAATCTCGTCCTCGAGATTCGGAGAGGCTAGAAAGAAATAGGTTAGGTTTGGGGTCTTCTCAAAAATCCATCGATCGTCTCCGGGGGTCTCGGGTGCTACCACCCTTAGAAGCATGGTTACGGTTCCATCAAAACTCATATACTCCATCCTTATTGTTGACAGTGTCAGTCTTCTCAGATCTTCAAGACAATTCCTTCTCTGGCTCTTCCGGTAGTGGCATAACCTTTACCGCAATTCTTCTGTCCTTTCATCTTGGTAAGGTCCCTCTGTCACTGGGTCTCCTTATCAGATGGGTCTGGCGCCAATACTAAACAACTATCGATATCTCATGGTGGTCAACAATTTATGGTTTCTCCTGCAGGAAATGGGTCTGGGTTGAACCTCACCGTATGACCTACGTTTGGCAACAACTGGCTTGTACAAGGAAAAAAATACTTATACCATTCTAAGGTTTAAACTAGGTTTTGATCGTCGTCTCTCTACTATAGGTAAGTCACTCAGATTTACCATCCCGTATAGCAAGGCGAATAATAAGAGTAAGTCGGTATGGTGATCAATCCATCCCGCACCCAAATCATTACCGTGTATATGGTTTAGCGAATCTCGCATGCTAACACTCGGTCATCCTCACAAGCATTGCAGAATTTCTCTTGTCGATGAACTAAGTTCGAATAAATCCATTGATTCTGCAAGCCAAAAAAAACATCTATCGTTTTCTTCACAACTCTCAGGTTTTGCGTTGCTCCTACAAAATCGTCTATCGATAAAAATCATAACTTCTTCCAGGATTTTTCCTTGAGCAAGAGTGTGCTTGCTTCTTGGCAGGTCCTGGGGCCTGTGGGTTATGGCCCATCTCATCACTTGTATACCTTGAACTCATCATCAAGCAACTGATCATTATTCCAACTTCCAACTTCCTAGTATTCTTAAATCCATCCAATTGTACTGTCTTTCTTCCTTCTATTGGCACCAAACTAGGACATGATTACTCAGACTCATCATGGAATTTCCATTGATCCATATTTTCAACATTATACCTCCTTTATATCCAATAGTAATTTATCTCTTCATCCTCGTGGGATATCCCACATACCGAGATAAAAATACTTATACTAATGAAGTCCATACTCCGCTTCATGGAGCATCATTATCCTTTCCAGGGTCAAGCATCCTTACAGGGGAATATTGGCCATCTCTACATGGCACTTCTTCAACTGGGAAACGTGAAACACATCATGAACTCCTGACAGTCCTTCGGGTGACTCCAACTTGTTGGCCACTTCTCCCATACTCTCCAAAACTCGGTATGGTCCTACAAATCTCGGGGCTAACTTTCCCTTAACTCCAAATAGTTTAAATCCTCACAGAGGGGGCACACGAAGACCTGCTCTGTCTCCAATTTCATGGACTACCTCCTTGCATTTCTGAGTCTGCATAACTCTTCTACTTGGACTGAACTATCTTCAGTCTATCTCGAAGCAACTTAACATTCTATTCTGAATCCTTTATCATATTTGATCCAAACAACTGACGGTCTCCAACTTCATCCCACATCAACGGTGTCTAGCTCCTTCTCCATACAAAACTTCAAAAGGGGCCATCTTCAAACTGGCTTGGTAATTGTAGTTGTGTGAGAACTCCGTGTAAGGTAGATTATCATCCCTACTGGATCCATAATTTACCGCACACGATCTCAACATGTCCTTCAGAATCTGATTGACTCTCTCGGTCTATCCATCTGTCTGCGGATGAAAGGCTGTACTGAACTCTAGCCTAGTACCCAAAGTGTGGCACAGCTGATTCCAAAACTTTGAGGTGAACTGTGTTCCTCTATCTGATTGGATGTTCCTCGGAACTCCATGCAGACATACGATTCTGGTCAAATATATCTTGGCCAACTTCGCAGTTGTATAGGTGGTTTTCAGTGGGATAAAGTGAGCCACTTTGGTCAAGCGAATCAACTACTACCCAGATAGAATCATATCCCGATCGGGTTCTGGGAAATCCGATAATGAAATCCATGCCAAGCTTATCCCCATTTCCATTCGGGTATCGGCATAGGCTGTAGTAATCCTGCTGGCTGCTGATGCTCTGCTTTTACTCTCTCTGGCATACATCACCTACGACTACATACTCCGTAATATCCTTCTTCATACCAGTCCACCAGAAACACTCCTTCCAATCCAAATACATCTTGGTGTTTCCAGGGCGAATCGAGTATGGTGAGTCATGAGCCTCCTGAAGTATTAACTTCCTGATCTCTGCATTATTGGGTACATGTACACTATCCTCAAACCATAAGGTGTCATGCTCATCCTTACGAAAACCTTTGGCCTTTCCTTTGCTCATCCTCTCTTTTAACTCAGCAATCTCTTTGTCATCCTTCTGAGCTTCACGGATCTTTCCCAACAATGTAGACTGAACTTCCATTGCTGCAACAAAACCTCTGGGAACAATCTCCAACCGAAGTTCCCTGAGATCCTCGGCTAATTTCTTTGGTAAATCCCCACTTACGAGGGTATTCATCCTGGTGTTCTTTATGGTTGTGTCCTATTTCTCCACAAAGCTTGCATGCACTTCCTCCATATCATTTCCATAAGGCTTCAACTTCTGGGACACAAGTCGAGACTTTAGCAGAGTCAACTTAAATTCTTCCCAAACGGTTACTCCTTGCCATCCATTGATGGTTTGGTACATCCTCCACCGGGTAGCAGCACCTCTTTCAAAGAACAGAAGAGCATGCTGGGCCATATCCTTTCTGACTATAGGGTTATTCTTCATGTGATCCTCCATGTTCCGAATCCATTAGTCTGTCTCCAATTGACTCATTGGTCCAGACAATATAAGCTCATCTCCATTCATCCTCTATGGGGTCCATGGGTTTTGGGGTGGGATAAGAGAGATAGAGAGGGATACACACAATACAAACAAAAGTTTTGAAAAGACAGATTTTATTTGTGGCTATCGGAAAAACATCAAACAAATGACAGCTCACAATCGTCGCATCTAACGCAGGTATATAACAAGGGTTTGGTCTTCTAAAGGTTAATAAATCTTCAAAGTCATCAAACTCTTCAAGTATTGGTCATGTCTCCGGTGGCTCCTTCTGATCATGCTTGTCCTTCTCAAGTTCCTATGCCAGATCTCTGTTGACGCGAAGTCTCTAGTGACATCCTTTAATATTTCTGTAGTTACATTCCAACTTCTGGATTTTAACATCCTAGGCATGAACCATGGTACTACTGTCCTTCAGTTCCTGATGAATCTCCGGTATCTCGAGGTTTTGCTCCTCCAGCTTGGCTACTTTCAGTTTCTGGTCCCGAGTTCTTCTCAAAATACTTCCTTGTCAAATATGACTTCCAAAAGTCCATCTTAAAATCCTTGATGTAATACTCCAGATCCTGGTGATGCATAGGCTAAGTTTAAAACTTCGGCTTTGCTGATAGGTGCTCCATTAGCCTTCTTCCATCCAATCGTTCAATGCATCTGCATGCTTAACTCCGCACGATGACAATAGCATAAGAGGGCGATAACATCATGGATGGCCGTGTTTCTGCTCTTGTCATTTCCATGAGCTATCATTCCATAGTTGATATCTCCTGCCTAAGGGTTTTCTTGACAAAACTTTGAGTTCTAATGCTCCATGTTCAGGTCTTTCTCCGATACACCTTGATCTTGGGTATTGACAACTTCCATAGTCTGCCAAGTTCCATAAGTGTAGTTTTCCTTGGTCATACCAAATCTGGAAATTCTTCATATTCTCCTAGTCTTCGAAGTCTTTATCCGTCGTACTTTCCATCCTTATAAATGCTCGGTAAAATCCTCTTCATTCCGAAGTGGTCTTAGTTGTCCGATATCTAGTCCTTCTTGGAGTGGTCTCATCAGCCGAATCTTCATGTGGTCAAAAGGGGAAAAGGGTATAGTCTCACTAAAAGGAATTTTTGAATAAGCTCAGAAGAGAAGAGAGGTAAAAGATCTTTTTGAAAAAAGAAAGTTTAAGATAAAATCCTTCCTATGGGCTTGCCAGTTTCTAGGGGTCACGTCCTACAGTCAACATGTGCTCTGATACCATCTTGTAGCGACCCGATCTGAATGGATCAAGTCTCTGTGCTTAAGTGTCATCCCTGGGTCAGTATGCTGACACACACAGTACTCGAGGATTTATAACAGAGGTAAATCACATGTATAAAGTAACGTAAATACTATTACCTCAATCCAAATAGCGGAAGTAACAAGGTTGTGAATTCCCATCAACACCAACGGCAAGGTTGAGTGTAGAAATCATAACCCTAACGTTTCACTTACTCGTCGTAAGATCCTGCAACATGAGACGTTGCAGCCACAAAGGGTCGGTACATTGAATGTACTGACAAATTCACACCATAGGATAATGATGAATAATAGCTATCACTACATGCATATTTGGCTGGTGGAAAGCTCTATGGTTATAGTTTTTGCGAAAAGCCAATTTTTCCCTACTACAACGGAATAAATTTTATTTAACTATCATGGTGGTTGTTAAACATTGACAATGGTTGACAGCATTCTCAATCCCAATTAAGTAACATCATCATTAAACCCAACAAAATTAATTAAGGTAACATGATGAGATACTTAAGATACTTCAAGTACTAGATACTCAAGATTGTCCATAACCGGGGACATGGCTAACCATGATTAGTTTGTACACTCTGCAGAGGTTTGCGCACTTTTCCCCACAAGACTCGATCGCCTCCGTGGATTTCTCGCACTGCATGGTGTTTGAGAAATGGATGACCAAGACACAGTCTTTCAGAAACATTAACTCTTTACTCCGGGCAGACCATACCAAACCTACAAACCCACTACCTGCTGATCTACCTCTTCAAGAGCTTCACGTAACTTACTCAACTATGCTAGAGCCCATAATAGCTTGTGGCTGCACACGAAAGTTTCTAGCATGAAAATATCGCAGTTCCCTTTGAGCCTGGGTGGCGGTCCATAGGAAGATCACACGGTAACCCCGGGATTTCCAAAAAAACAGGAAACACTGGATACCCCAGGTGCCTCAATCCATCCAGATATGTATTTAAGTTGCCACCTTAAGTTGAACCATTAAGTAAACAATCTCACATCTGTCATGGAATACACTCAAACCCAATCCACGTCTACGAGGATAGCATGGCAATATAAGCATAACGTAGAAGTAACTCCCAAGGTTTGAATGTAGGACAATAGGTTCCTACCTCATCAACTACTTCCCAATACCCACATGTTATCAAATCTACTCATGCAATGTTTGAGGGTGAAACTTATGCATAAAAACTAGGTATGAAAGGGATATGATCAAAGTGTGAACTTTCCTGCAATGTTGATGAAGATGATTCACACTCAAAACTCTTGATAGTTCTACTCGTCACACTCCGGTCAATCTATCGTAATCAAGCAATAGTAAGCACACATAAGCAATCACTCAAAAGAATCGAAGAAAAGATCTCCAAAAAACTCGAAAACAAACAAACAACTCTTGCAACATAAAACAGTTTATAACAGTACCAAAATTATGTGAATTTGGCATTATCAGAAAGTTTGGGTCAAGAGCTTCGATTTGCAAAAAGAATCAACTCAAACGGAGTTATAAAACTCAAGTTATGATCAAACGAAGCTCAAATACTAAACTGTTTGAAATTCAAACTTTAAACTTTCAAAAACATGTTTAAGTTGTTTTACTGGATACAGGGGATCATAACAAAGAAGTGGGCGTTGGTTTCGTTGGATTTGGACAAGCGAGTAAAAAGTTGTGAGCGTTTGAAGTCCAGGGGCTAAATTGTAAATAAAACATCTACAAAGAAGTCCCTGAGTTAAACTAACAGAAAAAGAAAAAGTCTAAATCATGAACGTTCGTTACCGAACCTAACGAACGAAAACGTTCGCCGAAACTAACTAAACAGAAAACGTTCGCTACCTAACTAACTATATAAAAAACGCGTTTTAAACAAAAACCAAACCCTAAAGGAAAAACCGGAGAAAACCAGGGTGGTTTATTACCGGACCGGGAAAACCGGCGGGTCAGGCGGCGGAGCAGATCCGGCCGGCGGCGAACTCTGGCGCGGGCGTCGGGGCAGCGACGGCGTCCGGCGAGGCAGGGCGAGGTGGCACGGTGGCGAGGGCGGCGCTGGCGGAGTGCGGCGGCAAGATGCGAGGCGGCTGCGGGATTCCGCGGCGATGACGGCAGGCGAGCTCCAGCGCGGCGTGGATCTCGGCGGGAGGGTGCGGCAGCGACAACGGGGTCCAGGGCCCCGGGTGCGGCCTTTTTTGGAGAAGGGGAGGCGCGGCGGCGTGGGGAAGGGGGCGGCGCCGGACTCCGGGAAGAGTCCCGGTCGGGGACGACGGGCGAGGCGGCGCGGAGCTGGGCCTTGGCCTGGCTTCGGCTGGGCCGGCCCAGTTCGGCGGAAGCAGGGTTTTTTTTAAAACAAAATTTTACAGAACTAAAATATTAAAAAAATAACTAAAATATATATTATATAGGCATATAATATATCAAAATTTTCAGAAAAAGGTTTTCTACAACATGAGCATTATTATAGCTTTAAATAAAATCCTCAAAAATTCAAATAAATCAAATAGTGCTACTGCTCTAATAAAATCCAATAAAATCATTTTAAAAATACCAAAATGATTTCAAATTTATTTCCCTCCAATTTTATGATGTAGGGAATCATGTTACCCTATTTTCTAGATATTTTATTTTTTTGGAGAAAAATAATTTGAATAAAATCCAAATAACTCGAAATTGAAAATAATTTCAAAAGGACTTTAAATTTGATCCTTTTAAAACTCCCAACTCATATTTCATATATTTTGAAGAACTCATTTTATCTTCTCTCATGAAAATCATTGAGTTGCTTAAAGTTTTCTGAATTGGAAAATATTTTCCAAATGAAATTCAAATATTTCCAACACCCCTTGTCATTTAAATAAATGGAAGAAGTCATGTCATCTTCTCTCCAGGGTTTTGTGGTGAAAAGAATTTGAATTCACGGAGGTCATAAAATGCAAAAATGAAAGTTTGGGAAAGTCCTTTTATTCCCTCTCATTTAACTTTCAAAAAGTTTCAAATTCACTCACTTTTAGTCAATCAATCAAACAATCAATCAAAACTATCTATTTAATATAACATTCCAAAATTTAGAATTTTGGGATGTTACAAATCCTGTCATCTGTCTGCTTGTTTATCTTTCAGAGTGAGGAAGATATAATTGTTGAACAAGTGCAGTCTCATCATCTTGCTCAGCTGCTTGCGCTGCAGCTCCCCAGTAGGGCTAACCTTTCTTGAACTCTATTGAAGTGCTGTCGGTTTTGTATATTATTTTGTCGGCGTGTTTATTTGCACCGGTGGCGATCTTTGATGCCCAGTGTATGTAATCTGCTGTCTGCTTGTGCTTTATTATCATAGTGGCGAACTTTGATGCCCAGTGGTTGTAATATGCCGTAATTTCTTTCTTGTATAGTCTAGGTTTTTTCTTATTCACGATGCTGTAGTTATTTTACTGTATATCCTATCTTCGCAGTAAACCAGCCAAACCATAAAATTACGGTACATAATCGGGCCGTCATGCAATCACGATGTATGATCCGCATCATGGGCCCCGTCAAACTGGCCCACTAGTTGATTCGGGCCTTTAGTAGGCCGAGTAACCCCCGACGCTCTTTTCGCAAGAAAACTCAATGGGCTTTTAGGAGGCTGAGAAGTAGGCTGGGCCTGAAACGTGCCAAATAGCTCATGGGCCGGCAGCAACCCGAAATGGACCCTGACCCATGATTGTGTGAATCAATTCACGGCCTTTTAACAGTCCAAAGTTGTCTCGATCGTTGTTTGGCCCAATTAGATATCGGCTGCGAGCAGGCCGGATGCAAACCGGGCCATAGTTAGGCCCAACTATATGACAGGCTTTTAACAGGCCGAAATTAATATAGGGCTGAAATGTTAAATGGGCCCTTAACAGGCCGAAACTAATATCAGGCCGAATTACTAAATGGGCCTTTAGCAAGTGGGCCCAAAAGCATAGCGTCCAGTCAATGGGCCGAATCTGATATGGGCCATAATTGAGCCCAAAGCCTCTGAAAGGGCCGGACCTGATCTGGGCTGTGATTTGGCCCAGAAAGTGGGAGGCGTTTAATGGGCCGGATCTTATATGGGCCATTACTAGGCCCGGAACGTGGCCGGCCATTAATGGACCGGATCAATTATGGGCCAGCATTTGGCCCAAAACATGGCAGCCAGTTAATGGGCCGGCCTACTAGGGTCCTCAAAATCTTGTGGGCCTACAACTGGGCTGGCCCATTAATGTCGGCAAAATCTTGTGGGCCTGTAGCTGGGCCGTCCCATTATGATCCGCAGGAATTTTGTCGGCCTTTACCTAGGCCGGCCCATTATGAAACACAAAAATCTTGTGGGCCTTTACCTGGGCTGGCCTATTATGGCCCGCAAAATCTTGTGGGCCTTTAGCTGGGCCAGCCCATTATAGTCCGCAAAATCTCGTGGGCCTTTAACTTGGCCGGCCCATTATGGGCCGCCAATCTTGTGGGCGTTTAGTTGGGCCGGCCCATTTAAACTTGATTGGTTGTGCCACGTGTCGACGTATCATAGGTGCCTTCTGTCCAATGAGTTGATGACATCTGTCCCAACGATGAGCCGGCACGTGTTTCCTCCAGCCAATGATGATTTTACACATGGAAAATCCCCATTGGTCGGGGCTGTTAACGGGTTATCGGATCCAAAACCCGACCTGATAGCTTAACGGCATTCCATTACGGTGGATGCCATGTGTCGGTCACCCTTGACGAAAGCACTTTTGTGACGCGTGATTTATCGTCATGGAAGTGGACACTTCTGTGATGATAATTTTGGTAATGTCATCGAACACTTCTACGACAGCACAGGTATGACTATCTTGATTCTGTCATAAATTTGTCATGGATGTACATGCATGACAAAAAACGCGACCTACTATGACAAACACGTATCATCACGGAAGTGTATTTTTTTGTAGTGATTGAATGCGTGGCTCCAGAATCAAACAAGACAGTTGCAGGTGCTGAGTTGACAAGGAACATACCCAGCACGACGTCCGGGTCTTCCTGGGCTTCTTCTGCAGTGACATGGTTCACCCGACCCTGGCCATTGTTGGGCGGGTTGCGGGGAGCTTGGTTCCTTGGTGGCATTCCGCGGCCTTGCCCTGGGTTTTGCACATTGGGGCGCAGGGCATCGAGCTTCTTGTTGGGGCAATACTTGGAGTAGTGTCCTGCCTGACCACATCCAAAGCAAGTGACTTGGTTTGGGTTGTTGATCTTTTGGCCTCCACTGTTATTGGGGTTGTTGAAAGCTGGCCTGGGGTTGGCATACTGCTGAGGCTGATAGTTGGTGCGAGGCGCAGGGGCTCTTGGCTGCTGATAGGTTGGCTTGACCGGGGCCGGCTGCCACGGGCGAGGCTTCTGGTTGCTGGAGTTACCCTTGTTGATCATCTTGCGCTTACGAGTATCGTCCAAAGCACGTCACTTGTCCTCAAGCATGAGTGCCTTGTTCACCAGGTCAGGAAAGGTTGGGCAGTCACACACGACAAGCGAGTACTGCAGGGTCTGATTGAGGACTTCCATGACGCGCTCTCTTTTGGAAGCATCAGTGCTGACATCCTTAGGAGCATACCTTGACAGAACACTGAACTTCTGCATGTACTCCTTGACAGTGCTACTCCCTTGCTTCAGGGCCCGGAACTCGCGCTTCTTAATGGTCATAATCCCAGAAGGAATGTGGGCCCTGTGAAATTCTTCCTTGAAGTCATTCCAGGTGATGTTTTGCCCCGCATGCATGACCTTGAATCCATCCCACCAAGCTCTGGCAGTTCCCCCGAGACAGTGGGCAGCATATGCCACCCTTTCACGGTCTTCAGTGCAGCCGACTAGTTCCAATAGGTACTCAATAGTGCGGACCCAGTCGTCTGCATCAAGGGGTTCAGCAGTCTTGATGAAGGTGGGTGGTGCATGCTTCTTGAACTCTGCCAACGTGGAACACCCATTGCCATTCCCCGCCGGCTGGCGGTTCACAGCTTGAGCAATCATCTAGAGGGCTGCAGTGTTGGCTTGGTGTTCCTCCTGGAAGGCTTGGAGAAGCTGAGCCATGTCCATGTTTGGAGGTGGTGGCGGTGGTGGAGTCTGTCCTCGGGCTTGGTCCTGGTTGGCTCCTGCTTCAGCAGAACCTGCGGCCTCTTGCTGCTGGGTAGAGGTACCAATACGTGTTACAACAGGCATCCTGTTGGAGCGGTCAAGGTCTCATGACTGGGAAAAAATGAGGGAAAGCAATATAGATGTGATGCCTAGTAAGGGGTGGGTCTGACACAATATTAAGTTAAGCCGAGGCCGGAAGGGCCAAACTCATGAATTAAAACCAAATAGGTGATGTAGTTGTTTACAATTTCCTGAAAAGGAAAGTACAGCTTCCATCAAAACAAGTCGAAAGCAAACAAAACACAATATGGTTTCATTTGAACCATTACATGGACTCGACTTTGCATAAGGGGTACACGACCTATCCTACCTTAAGGGTTGCGGACTGGCCTATTCTAGTCTGAACGGCGTCTAAGTGGTGGAATGCTCGGTTGGGTATTCCGGCTCCTCTGGATCTTCCTCCTCATCTTCATCTGTCTCAGTCTCTTCGTCACTTGAGGGAGTGGGGGAGTGGAGGAGCTGAACATGGCGCTGCTTCATCGGGGGCATTGTGAAGAGGTTGCGATAGTGCTTCGCCGTCATACGGCATGGCTGAGATGACCCCTTGGCATGCGTGACTTGTGGGGGTCGCCCGCCTCGATAGGCTACAACGGGCTGTCAAGGGTGTGCACCATCCTTCTTGATCATGTCCGCCTTCGTCTGAGCCAGGCGGAGGAGTTCCTTGGTCTCGTGGAGTTCCTTCCGAAGCTCCACCGACTCCGAGGCCAAGTGTTGTGCCAGGCTATCAGCACACAAGCTGAAGTAGGTCTGGAAACGGAGGGAAAGTCCTTCGTCCATGGGCGGAGCTAGTGCGCTGCTCTCGTCATCACCCTCCTTACGATAAGGCAGGTAACGAGTGGCTGGCTCACTTGCCATCTCTGGCAGAAGATCTCGAAGGCGAGTCAGCACCTTGACTGCAGTAGTCTCAACGGCTAGGAGCAGGGTCGCCATCCGAGGTCCTTCAAAGTACCAGCTTGTCGGGGAGTCATTCACCCTCACGACTACCTCCACGTGATACTCCTTCTTGGTGCTGTTGATCCAGTGCTCGTGTAAGGAGAAGGTGGGGGCTCGAGTGAACTGGCACTTCCTAAGGCTGTCCTTGAGAAGCACGGGAAATCCGGTGGTCAGGAAGTCCTCGGGTACGACGGCCATCTACAAAAGTGGAAGGGGAAGGGTCAATAGGGGAAAGGTGACCTATGTTTGGGATAATTTTAGAAAACGTAGGTATATAGGTTATTTCGTAGATAGTCTCAATCTAACTAATGTCCATGCTAACTAAGGCTTCCTACAGTCAGGATGGCTCTGATACCAGCTCTGTGGGGACCCCGACTCATAAGTCATGATCACCGAATGCACGTGTACAGTGATCCCAGAGATCAATGCTCACTGAACACACAGAAGCTGAATAACAAGAGTATTACATCCATACATACTGTCTTACACGAATTATGACCATTATGGTCAAGTCTTACATAGATAAAGCCACAAGGGCTGAATACCAAATAAACTTAAGCAGCGGAAATCTTCATTGATAAGTAGAACCCATGCCATCTGCCTTAACCCTATAGGCATTCTGACTGGGAAGCGTCCTGGTTCGCGTGTTCGTCACCAAAGAACTCTTCCTCAAACTCCTGCTCTTCCATGCCTGGTCAATTAAATAACCATTGGCAAGCCAATGAGTACTTTGAATGTACTCGCAAGCAACCCATGTTTTGGTTCAAGGTACAACAATGCATGATATAGGTACATTTTTGCGGAAAGCTAGTTTTGAGGGCAATGACATGTTCAACAACTTGTAAGACATGTATCAGGAGAATTCAAGTAACCATGAGAACATGTTACATATATCAACATAAATAGACTGGGCATCAACCCAACTCAATCATGTCAAGTCCTTTTTCTTGAACCAAGTAGTTCTTCCCACTTATCCAAACACATACACTGGTTTGTAAACATGTGGACGTAGCCCAAGAGCGCTTACCCAACTGTCCTTGACCGTGGACACGACTATTCGAATAGTTTTACACTCTGCAGAGGTTGCACACTTTACCCTCAAGATCCGAGGAACTTTCGTGTCATCCACGACCCGCGGTACCTCAAGTACCCGGGGTAAGCACCCGATCACTATATTTACCTAGACGACACTAACATGGAGTCCACTCGATTGGTAGTAACCCCTGTGCCCAACATTTCACAACTTAAAATTTGTGGAGCCTTGCTCCCATATTCATCACATACCACTGGCACGGGGTACCAACGGTGTGCCCGGTGCCCCATAAAAATGTTCTTGGCTGCCCTACCTGGCACGACCCCATCCCGGGAGAGCGCAACAACAACTCTCCCATCACTAGTAATGCGGGCTCCAAGCTAGTATCGGCCTAGGTAATCAATAATGCCCTTTCCCATATAAGGGTAGAGTGGATGTGCATGTAAGGTTGGAATAACGGTCGCAATTTAAACCAATCCATTCTGAAAACAACACACACACTTGCCTCGGTACACCACTTCGTCATCAAGTGGTTACGCAACTCATTATCTCCCTCGAGCATAAGTGGCACCCGATGGGGTTTTTGAAAAGTTTTTGAAAACAATCTTGCTTCCATCACCACGCATATACCCAAACCATTTGCGTAGCAGCTACTTAGCATCCTAACTACTCCCGTCGGCATAACCCTCATAAGAAGGTAGGATCATGCACAATGCCGATATCAACAAGGAAGTAACAGAGGCAACCAACCAACGTGGTTTACCATCTCATCATGTTTCCGATGCAACAATAATGAAGTGCTATATGACATGCATAAAAAGGGTTTCATGGAAATGGTGAAAGGGCTGCTTGCCTTGATTGGCTTGGTCTTCAAAGTCTTCAGGCCCTTCTCCTTCTTCTTCTCCAACTACTTCATCACACACGGGATCTAATCGTCACAAGAAAACAACGAAAAAATAAGACAATAATAAAAACAGAAAAGTCAAAGTGCTCAGAAAAATGTCAACTTATTTTTGTAAAATACTAGGAGGAAAACTAAGAAGGGGAAAATTCTTAGTTTTGGACAGGGGGACAGAGTACTAGATTTTTAAACATGGATTTTAATGTTCATATTTGACTTTAAATTTGAACAGTGTAGAAAAGTGTAATGGATGTGTGTGAAAGTTACATCAATAAATAGGTGGGATTATTCTAAGATTTTAGGAGTTGGATTTATTGCATTTGGATAAATATTTTATCCTGAGGAATTTTTGGAAAAGTGACAGAAAAGAAAAAGAAAAATGGCACTGTGCCACTGGGCCAGAAAGGCCACAGTGCAGCAGGCCCAGGGGGGAAATTGGCCCGCGTGATGCCGCCACTTCGAAGGTGTAAAGGGGAAGTACGCCTTCAGCCGACGGGTGAACCGGTGCACGCGCGTGCATTTTTAAACCTGACGGGTGGGTCCCACCCGTCAGGGCGTGAGGCTGATGGACAGGGCCCACGGCCATCGTCTTCTACCTCCGTCCAGAGGCGACGGCGAGCTCGCCGGCTGCGATATAGGGCACGGGGCGATGCGTGGGTGGTACCGTTGGACTCGGGGGGATGTCGCCGTTCGGGTGGTGGTGGAGATGGTCGCCGGAGCAGCCTGGTTCACCGGCGACGAGGTCACACGGCGGAGGTGCTTCGGGCATTGATGGTTCCATCCGTTCCCTGCTGCAAAAAGAGTGGGGAAGAGAGGGGAAAAGGTCAGCGATGCCTCGCGGTTTCAGATCGAGAGAAAACGGGGGCGGATGAGGCCTGTATCGTGCGAATGCCGACGAGCCGAGGCGGCGGAGCTCGAGCTCGATCTCGAGCTCGGGCGGCTCTGGAGATGAATGGGGGTGCGGGGGGTTGATAGGAGTGTGGGGGAGCGACAGGGAGTGAGAGAGGGGCTCGGGTCGCCTAATATAGGCTGGTCGAGGTCCACCATAGGCGTGGCCTATGGGTGCCCGCGGGATCGGCTCGGGTGGCCGTTAGAGAGGGAATGAAGGGCTCGGGCGTGTTCGTGGGGGTGGTCTGGGGTGCTAGGGAGAGAGAGGAGGAGCGGGACGAGGTGCGGGCGGGCCATAGGAGCGGCGCGGCGCTCTGGCGCAAGCTGCATGAGAGAGAGGAGGGTGTGGGAGCAAGTGGGCGCCCTGCTGGCGTGGAGTGGATGTCGAGGGGCATCGACTGGCACGCGGGAGAGACTCGAGGTGGTCGGGGGACGCGGCGTCAACGGTCGGGTGCGCTGCCAGGCGCTCCAGAGCGCGACTTTGGCTGGCATCCGTGGCTTTCCCACGTCCGCGCGTGCCCACTTGTGTCTGGAGGCTGCAGGAGGTGTGGGCAAAAGTCCTGGGGATCCTTGGATGCTCTGGAAAGCTGATGGGAGAGAAGGAGACTGAGAGAGAGGGAGGAGTCCATTGTCCAGAGTAGAAAATTGGGGTTCCACCCCCTTCATCATTGCTTCCTCGGGCAGAAAAGCATCCAGGTGATACAGGGGGACTAGGAGGGGTTGTGGTAGAAAGTAAAACTCATAGAGATTAGTGGAAGAGGACCAAACAGGGTTTTTGGTAAAGTGGCAGAAGGTGTTTGATGCTGGTTTGGGCAAGTAGATGATCTCCATTTGTCATGAGACTCCACAGGGTGAAATGGCACATATAATTAGGGCCTTCCACAAATCTTGAGCTCATTTGGGCAAAGTTGCCAATGCAACTTTTGTAAACCCTAGAAATTTGCAGATATGAACTTATGCAGATCTAGTTGAGTAAATCACTTCTCCTTGATGCACCACTTGGTGTGGTGGCCTCATTTGTTCATGTGATCATGCTCACAAAAGTTGGGATCAAGGAGAGAAAGTTGGCAGTACAAAGTTGTTCAAATTTGATTCTGGTCCAAGGGGGTTTTGGGGCATTTTGGTGAACCAAAATGACCTTAATTGAGATGAGGCTTTGCAAGGTGATCAAAATATGCATTTTTGACTTGCTGGATTTTCCTTGTATTTATTGGAAAACATTTCTTGTAGAAATATTTCAAATACTTGAAATGGACAGAAATGGTTTTGGAGGGTTTTTCCCAATATTTTGAACATGACCATGTGTTGAAACTCTTATATATGGAAAATATATGTCCACTGAGTTTCCCTGATTTTTCTAAAATATTTTTGAAGCTTTAAATAATTTTAACCTATTAAATACCATTTCTGGCCTAAAGAAAAAGCCTTTAAATAAAATAGGAAAATTACATTTAAAATTATATTTTTGTGGTTTATGGGAGTCCTATATCTAATAGGTTTCAAATATACTCTTTGAAATATTTTTCATACCCCAAATCAAGTACTTGTAGTGCAAACCTCAATTCAGGGGTTTTTGGAAAACTATTTTTTGAAAATACTATTTGGCCACATTATTTTTGTAAGAAAATACTATATTGCACTATACACATGGCATGATCATTGGGCAGAAGTTTGGGGTAAGGAGATGAAGTATATAAGTTGGAGTTGTGTTGACTTTAAAGAGAACTTAAAAATCACAGAGAGAAAAACCAACTCCAAATAAAAAGCCAAATGATGCAAAAGTTTTTGTTGGTCCAAATTTCATGATTTATTAATGCAAACGACATGTTACAAAAACAGGGTGTGACACTAAGCTTCCGAATGTCCTCCTCTGTGACAAAGGAGGCCATCCACCGGCCTTGAAGATTGGATCCGGACATGGTCGGGGGACCAAAGTGCTTTATCTTGAGCCTTGGGTGTTGGAACTCGAGGTGCAGGAGGGGAAGGATCAAGCGTGGGAAGAAAAGGGCATGGCTTGTCCCCTTTATAAAGAGGACGAATATCAAGCGTCCACTGCGTGACTGTTTGGGACTTGCCTAAAATCGAGGAGTCGTATTAAACAAACATGGTTGGGTTACCCACACCCGTATTGATGAGAATCCCATGATAAAGGGGACACGATCTCTGCTTCGACAAGACGTGCCAATTAAACCGCCTCACAGCTTGTGTAGTGGCTGGTTAGGAAAAACGGTTCGAATAAAGACTGGGCCGTGGTGGGACGTCACGCTATGAAAAGCTGTCAGCGGATTAGATCTGCGGAAAATTATACTCTCTACGGTGGCATGTGGAATTTGTTTTTCAGAGCCGGACACGATCCTCGTGTTTGAAATCTTCTATGGAGTATTCAGAGAAGAACCCGCCTTGCAATGCCGAAGACAATCTATGCGCCGGACTCATCGTCATTGAAGCCTGGTTCAGGGGCTACTGAGGGAGTCTGGGATTAAGGGGTCCTCGGATAGCCGGACTATATACTTTGGTCGGACTGTTGGACTATGAAGACACAAGATTGAAGACTTCGTCCCGTGTCTGGATGGGCTCTCCTTTGCATGGAAGGCAAGCTTGGCAATTCGGATATGTAGATTTCCTTCTCTGTAACCGACTTTGTGTAACCCTAGTCCCCTCCGGTGCCTATGTAAACTCGAGGGTTTAGTCTGTAGGACAACAACAATCATAATCATAGGCTAGCTTCTAGGGTTTATCCTCTACGATCTCGTGGTAGATCAACTCTTTTAATACTCATATCATCAAGATCAATCAAGCAGTAAGTAGGGTATTACCTCCATCGAGAGGGCCCGAACCTAGGTAAAACATCGTGTCCCCTGCCTCCTGTTACCATTAGCCTTGGATGCACAGTTCGGGACCCCCTACCCGAGATCCGCCGGTTTTGACACCAACAGTAGTACCCCGTAAAGCCACAGGATCAATGAAGAAAGAAATGTGTTATTCATGATGGTCCATAGAAGGCAGCTGGACAAAATAGGTTGGAGTTTTGTATGACCGTCACCACAAGGGTATGAAGGAATGAAATACTATTGGATTTAAAAGATGTATAATGTGGGAATATGGAACGACAATCCTCGAAATGATGAGTTAAAGATGTGCAAGTGTTGAGTTGGGCCCATGACCCACAGGCCCAGGAATTTATAAGGAATCAAGGACTCCTTAGAAGAAGAAATTTGGAAGAAGCTATGATTCCATCAGTAGAGGTTTCATAGGAGGTTAGGCAAAAAAACACGGGAGTGGTGAAGAAACGATAGATATCTTATTCAGCTTGCAGAACCAATGGATTTACCCGAACCATGTTCGAGGACAAGAGAAATTATGCAGTGCTTGTGAGGATGCCCAAGTGATAGAATACGTGATTCACCGACAGTGCATGAAGTAATGGTTCAAGTACGGGATGGATTGGGCCCCATACCGGAGACTTCTATCATGAACTACCATATGTTGATGGAAAATCAGAGAGACTTGAAAACCTTAGAAGAGTGTCGACATGATAAGCCAAACAACCATAGAATGGTAGGACGATTGATCCGTGTACCGGCAACCGTTGCCAAACGTAGGTCATACGGTGAGACTCAACCCAAACCATTTTCCTGCAGGAGAAACTTGTAATGGTTGACCACAATGAGATCTCGATAGTTGTTTAGTATTGGCAACAGACCCGTCGGATAAGAAGACCTACTGTCGGAAGAACCTTACCATGAAGAAGGGATACAATATTTTGAAGAAAATGTTATTCCATACCGAAAGAGCCTCAGTGACAGAGTTGTTTCGAAGATGTGAGAAAACCGACATTGCTTACCCAAAGGATGGAGTATAAGAGTCCCGTGGAACCATAACCCTGCTTTTAAGGGTGGTAGCACCCAAGACCTTGTGATGACACATGCATTTTCAAGAAGACCCCCAATCCTAACCTTCTTTCTAGCCTCTTCGAATCTCGGGGACGAGATTCATTTTAAGGGTGGTAGTTTGTAACATCCCAAAATTCTAAATTTGGGAATGTTATATTAAATAAATATTTGTGTTTGTTTGTTTGATTGTATGCTTGATTGTTTAGTTGAAAGTGAGTGAAATTTGAAAAAAGTTCAAGTGAGAGGGAATAAAAGGACTTTCTCAAAAGTTTCTATTTTGTATCCCTATTGAATTTTAGGTTTGAATCTTGTCAAAAAGTCTGTGATAAAAAATATATGAGAGGAGGAATATGACTCCAACAATCAGAGACAAGGTTTGACAATCTAGTTGAAACTCAAATTATTTTTCATTTTGGAGTTATTGGCAAAAATGATTTTTTTCAAAAGTATTTTATATGGTCATGAAAATATGTTCATGTTTTAGGCAGTTTTATTCTGAAAATTTTGGTATATAATATGCCTATATGAAATGTTTATCCATAACTTGAGTTTAAAAATAGGTTTTTAATTAGTTCTTTTTGCTCCTGCTCACTAGGACCTTTGTTTATCCAGTAGTATTTAGTACTTCATTTTTAGGTTAATTTAAATTATTTCTTTTTGTCACTCTTGAAAAATTTAGCTTAGTTCTGTTAGGCAACAAAAGAAAATTTTGTTTTTATTTTAAAATTTTATTTTATTTACTTTTGTATGAAAACTTGTAGAGGTCATAGTTAGAGTTTCATAAAAGCTTTTTATTTGTTTCTTTTTGCAAATAAATTTTTTATGAAAAATAATTTCTATTAACTTAGTTGTTTTACTTTTTATTTTCTGTTAACTTATTAGTTTAGTGTTTTAATTGTTGTTAAGTTTTTACTTAGGGCAAAACTATATTAGATGTTTTAGCAAAGTCATAGATCTTCGTTAGTAGTTTTTCTTTCTAGTTTTATCTGAAGCTTCCTTGGATTTTGTTTGAGTTTTGTTATTGAGTTTTCTTTGTTGTTTTAATTATTATTTTGATTGCTAGAAGTTGCTTGCTAGAATGAGAGCTTATGTGAATGCTATGTTTGACTTGTATAGATTTTTCTTCGGAGAGTGACGAATAGTTCTATAAAGTTTGTGAGAGTGTTATTATCTTCATCAAGTAATACCAGGCAAGTTCACTTTGACCATGCTTTTCATACCTATGTTTTTATTGCATCTAGTGTCATCTTCGCAACAATCCCTCCAGTAGTGATATTGAATCCTTGTAGTTGAGTAGTATGCATAAGTTAGGAACCCATCACCCTGTTACCAAGCCCGGGATGTTATTTATTTTAATGCTACGCTATAGTACACGGGGGTTGGTATGAGAGATTCGGGAGTGGTGTGAGAATGGAGGACTCTACGCCAATGACGACAACTTCATGATGGCATTAGCAAGGACGACATCTTCAGGACCTCAAGATTTCTAGACTCGAGACAAGAATTCAATACACACTACTGGGTGAAGGACGGTTGACAGGCACCCTGGAGAAACCAGTGGATGGTCAGGATGCATGGAGAAGCACCATGACATCTTGTGGAAAGCTTCACCCGGACTCAAAGAGACGTAAGAATACTTCATGCTCGGAAGCTTACATGTGCAACCGCAAGTCACTATGGGATCTAGCTTGGTTGACCTTAGTTGTGACTCTGGCTGGGACAGTGCTAGCAGATGTAGAACTACGATAGGATTGGATGAGCACCGGACAGTTGTCAGGGGAACTCTTCGGAAGACCATGTTTCGGTCATCTTCTTCTCAAACATCATGAAGTGCGAGAACATACAGAGAGGGATCGAATCTTCCCGGTAAAGTGTACAAACCTCTGCAGAGGGTTAAAACCTAATCGATTAGCCGTGTCCCCGGTTACGGACAATTTGAGCATCTGGACCTTGATCTATCTCGGAACTCTCAACACCAGACTGGTAACTTAATTGTGGGCAACTTATGATGATTTGGGCTATGAGACATCGGTTGGCGGAACCAAGTCATGATAGAAAACTCCATAGTACGAACTCCAGTTATTTCTTTGATGTAGGGAAAATAAAACCAGCTTTTATGCAAAACAAAACTTAGACACGGAGTCGCAAAGCCATATTGCATATCGTTTTATCATCTGTTTTCTCATGCTGTGATCTTGCCAGTACATTCAATGTAGTGACCTACACGGCTGCAACGTATCATGTTGCAGATACTTTCTTCCGACGAGTAAGAGTACAGTACAGGGTTACGGTCTACACTCAACTTGCCGCTGGCGTTGATGGGACTCCACACCCGATTTATTGTTTCCGCTATGACTTATAAGGTATATATCAGTTTTACATTATTCATACATGTGATTGCACTTTGATATATGCACTGATGTACTATGTGTGCCAGCATACTGATCTAGGGATGGAACAGATACACAGAGGCTTGCCGTCTGAGGTCGAGTCGCTACATATTCAAACATCAAGCAAAACAAAATAAGATAAAATGACGCTCCAAGCAAAACATATATCATGTGGTGAATAAAAATATAGCTCCAAGTAAAGTTACCGATGAACGAAGACGAAAGAGGGGATGCCATCCGGGACATCCCCAAGCTTAGGCTCTTGGTTGTCCATGAATATTACCTTGGGGTGCCTTGGCCATCCACAAGCTTAGGATCTTGCCACTCCTTATTCCATAGTCCATCGGATCTTTACCCAAAAGTTGAAAACTTCATAACACAAAACTCAACAGAAAACTCGTAAGCTCCGTTAGTATAAGAAAATAAATCACCACTTTTGTTACTATTGTGAACTCATTCTAAATTCATATTGGTGTAATATCTACTGTATTCCAACTTCTCTATGGTTCATACCCTCCGATACTACTCATAGATTCATCAAGATAAGCAAACAACACACGAAAAAATAGAATCTTTCAAAAATAGAACAGTCTATAGTAATCTGTAACTCTCGAATACTTCTGTAACTCCAAAAATCCAGCCAAACTAGCAAAACCTAAGAAATTTTTGTACCAATCCAGAGCAAAAAGAATCATATCAAAAGCACGTTTCCGTGGATTATTAAATCTAATTTACTGGGCGCAAAAGTTTTTGATTTTCAGGAGGATCAACACAACTATCACCATAAGCTATCCCAAAGGTCTTACTTGGCACTTTATTGAAACAAAAGCTAGAAAACATGATTACTACAGTAGCTTAATCATGTGAACACACGGAAACAATAGGTGTAAATATTGGGTTGTCTTCCAACAAGCGCTTTTCTTTAATGCCTTTTTAGCTAGGCATGATGATTTCAATGATGCTCACATAAAAGATAAGAACTGAAACACAAAGAGAGCATCATGAAGCATATGACTAACACATTTAAGCCTAACCCACTTCCTATGCATAGGGATTTTGTGAGCAAACAATTTATGGGAACAAGAATCAACTAGCATAGGAAAGCCAAACAAGCATAACTTTTGAACACATAGAGGAAACTTGATATTATTGTAATTCCTACAAGCATATATTCCTCCCTCATAATAATTTTCAGTAGCATCATGAATGAATTCAATAATATAACTATCACATAAAGCATTATTTTCATGATGCACGAGCATAGAATTTGTACTACTCTCCACATAAGAAAATTTATTCTCATGAACAGTAGAGGGAGCAAACTCAACAAAATAGCTATCATGTGAGGCATAATCCAATTGAAAATTTAAATCAAGATGACAAGTTTCATGGTTATCATTATTCTTTATAGCATACATGTCGTCACAATAATCATCATAGATAGCAACTTTGTTCTCATAATCAATTGGAACCTCTTCCGAAATAGTGGATTGATCACTAAATAAAGTCATGACCTCTCAAAGTCCACTTTCATACTTATCACAATAAGATCCAACACCCTCCAAAATAGTGGGATCAATAATACCTAAAGTTGACACTCTTCCAAACCCACTTTCATCAATATAATTATCATAAATAGGAGGCATGATTTCATCATAATAAATATTCTCATCCAAACTTGGGGGACTAAAAGTATCATCTTAATTAAACATAGCATCCCCAAGCTTGGGACAAAGATTAACTGCTGCAAACAAATTTTCAAACATGTCATTCTCACCAAACATAGCATCCCCAAGCTTGGGCCTTTGCATATCAAAAGCACAATCACTCTCATCATTAATAGTATGGATAGCATCAATAGTATAACAATTATCATCATCACAATGAGTAATAGGAGCAACATCATTTGGGAGGGATACCTTTTTACCTTTGCTTCTCCATCTTTTCTTTTTCTTCTTCAAATTATGTGTGGGTTTAATCCTCTTTTTGGAGCTCCTTATTAATGAGATTGGTTGAATAGAAAGCTCCTCCTTGTTACCTGATTCATCATCAGAAAGAATAGGAGGATATTGAGAAATCTCTTCCCTTTCATTAGTTTTCTCTTCATCTTATATTTGTTTTCTTGTCTTTATGTAATTGGCAATATAAGGATTTTCAATGCAATTCACCGCACAATACATATAAATTTCCTCTGGATCAAAATCAAGAACTTTATCAAGTACAAATTCTGGAATATTCTTAGTTATACGTTTCTTTCCTTCATAACCCACAAGCAAACTAAGTTCATTATGATACACAAGGGAAATCAAGTCATCACAATTTTTGGACACAATTCAATCATGAAACAATTTGCATTGGAGATTTCAATGATCACGTTCATTGCAAAGTTCACAAGGATGTCAAAGAAATTTTAAATTTTTAGCACAAGCATCTAGTGTAACATCCCAAATTTTCAATTTGGAATGTTATACATAGATCATCCATTCATATCATATTTTATTGCATTTCCGCTCCGCAATCCTCGAAATCCTAAGCAACTCAAGGACCCTCGGAGAGAGTTGGGGATTTCCCGATTTTCATATTTGATTTCCTATGAAATAGTGAAAGAGGATTTTTGATTTTAAATTTTTTTCTCTCCGAAAAATATTTCTTATAAAAATATATGAGAGGAGATAATATGACTTCTCCAAAACAATTGAAATATTAGAGGAAAAATGTTAAAATCATTTATTTGTTTTTATTTGAGTTTATTTGGATTTTATTTGCATTAGAAAAATATGCATGTTTTTAAAACTTGCATTTAGGGGCCAAGAAAATGTTCATCTCGTTCTAAATATTTTATTTAGACGGTGAAAATTTGTTTTGGCATTTTTAGGTTTTTATTTTATTTTCTAGGATTTTATTTCTGCCGGTGAAATTATTTAAAAAAAAAATCTTCCCCGCGCCCGACTGGGCCTAAGGCCCAGCCGAGCAGGCCGGCCCAGCCGCCGCCACCTCCCGCGCGCGAGCGCTGCCGCCACCGCCGACTCGGACAGGAGTCCGAGCCGGACTCCTCCGCCGCGCCTTGCCCCCTCCTCCAAGACGCCGCCCCCCCCTCTTTATAAGCCGCCGCCCCTAAACCACCGCCACCACCGCAGCGACCGCCTGTCACATCCCTAGCTTCTGGTAATGCTCTGAGCTAGCTAGTCATGTGTTGCATCATGTTTAAATTTTGCCTAAAATTGAAATGGGGATGTTCAAACCCTAGCATTAAATCAACTCAACTAGGGTAAGTTAAAATCTTTTCAATAAACCCAAAAGGCCCCTAAGAAAAGTTCATGATTTCTGGTTAAGGTGGAAACCTCTGCCAAAAATGATGAATATATCCTTAGGTCATTTTTGGATTTTTGAATTAAATCATATTGTATTTGACTTTGGGCATTTAAATACTATAAATATTTTAAATGCTCAAATAAATGTTGGAAATTGATAAGGGTCACTGGAATAATTCAGAAAGCACCCATATTTATTTCCAGGATTTTATTAAATGATTTGATATTTAAAACAAATCAAAAACAAATTGCAGAAATAGAAAAAAATAAAACAGAACAAAAATAAGGGGAGAGAGGCCACCTGGGCCACTTACCTGGCCTTACCCGCGCAGCCACCAGAGCCGGCCCAGTTCCCCCAGCCTGCCCAGCCCACCTCCTCCTCCTTTGTCCTCTTCCTCCTCTGCCAGGAGGACGAGCAGAGGCGAGGCGTGGCGCGCGTCGACGCCGGCCACCTCCTGCTTCGCGCTGGAGGCCTCCCCCTTCGAGCCTATCCATGCGTGGAGACGCCACGCAGCCGCCCGGAGCCGTCCAGCCCTCCCTCTCTTCCCCTGGACCCTGTTCCCTCCTCTGCTTCCCTCCCGCGCACACCACCGAGCGGAGCTCGCCGTCTTCGTCGCCGTAACCATGGCCACCAGCCCTCCCTCGCCCATCCAGCGTGCTTGAGAGCTCCGTCACGACATCTTCGACCTCCCCACCAAGCCATGGAACTAAGGACGCGCCACAACGTCGCCGGCATCGCCGTTTCCATCGCCGGCCGCCGAGGATCTTCATCGTCAATTCACCACCATCATCGCGTCCCCGAGCCGGCTAACCACCCCTACGGCACCGCTGTGAGCTCCCACGCCTCCCCTCCCTCTTTTCCCCTTCGATTGCGCCCTGTAGCCTCGATTCCACCGGAGCCGCGAGCTCGGCTCTGCCGGCGATGTCGCCGCCGTCGTTGCAGGTCACCGAACTCGCGTCCGAGCACGACCTCGAGCTCGTGGATCTTCCAGGAGCCCGCCCAGCCTCTCAGCTCGCTCGCTCGCCAAGCGTAGCCCCGTGCCCATGCTAGCCCGAACTCCGGTCGCCGCCGCGGGCCCCGTTCCGGTGAGCTCGAGCCACCCCAGCCCCTGCCGGTTGCACAGATGGATGCGGGCGACTCCCCGCTACGCGTAGAGCCCCTCAGTCGCCGATTTGGTCATCGAAGGAGCGTTTCCGACGCCCTCCGCCGTTGCTGGCGTCGCCGGCGACAAGCCGCGGGTCAACTCCGACGGGTTTGACCCGGGGTTTGACCCCCTGACGTGTGGGCCCAGGCGCCTGCTTAGTTAGTGCTAAGTTAGTTAGTGTTAACTAACTTAGTTAATTAGGTAGGCCACTGACATGCGGGCCCCGCCCGGCTAACTAAGTTAGTTAGGGCTAACTAACCTGGTTAGTTGACTGAGACACTGACGTGTGGACCCCACACGTCAGGTTTGACCTGGGGTGCTCGGTTGACCCTGCTGACGTCACTATTACGTCATGCTGACGCAGTATTTGTTCTGGAATTTAAATAAATCCTAAATGATTTATAAATTTCAGAAAATGCCTAAAAACTTCCAAAATTCATAGAAAATTAACCGTAACTCCAAATTAAATAATTTATATATGAAAAATTATCAGAAAAATTCAAGGAATCCATCTGTACCATTTTCATGCATGTTAGAACAACTTATCACTACTGTTTAGAGCAAATGAAGTGAATGACATTTAAATAATCACATATGGAGTTTGAATTTGAATCTTGTATTCAAACCAACTTCATTTAATCTGTTGCTAGTTGCATTAGCTCAAAACACATTCATATTGCCATGTCATGATCATGCATCATATTGTGCATTGCATTGATTGTGTTCCCTTCTGTGTTGCCGGTATTTGTCCCCTCTCGATAGACGTGATACCGATGATGTGATCGTTGACACTGATGAAGACTCAATGTTATCTTCAGAAGTGCCAGGCAAGCAAAACCCCCTTGTTCATTCCGACACAATCCTACTCTCTCGCTCCTGCTCTCTTTTACTGCATTAGGACAACAACGATTCAACTGTTACTTGCTGCGGTAGCTGAACCCCTTTATCCTCTGCATGACCTGTCATTCCACAGTAATTAGATGAAACCCACTAGCATGAGTAGGAGTTGTTTGAGCCCTGATGTGCCTACTCATTCATGCTTGTTTGTCATGCCTGCTACTGCTTAGAGTTGAGTCAGGTTTGATTCATCGGGGATGAATCAGAGGTGTGTGAACATGTCTTACTGTGTGTGAGCTAAGTGTGTGAACACGATTTGGTAAAGGTAGCAGTGAGAGGCCATGTAGGAGTACATGGTGGGTTGTCTCATTGCAGCCGTCCTCAGGGACTGAGTTCTGTGTTTGTGATCCATGATTCAGCTACTACCACGCATTGGGCCCGAAACCAATGGACCCTCTCGGCTTCTTAATCACCCTTGTCCTCTGTCCAGGAGTTGCAAGTAGTTTCTGGTGTTTGTAGTATGCTGGAGGCCGTGGACAGCGCTGACCGTAGGGGTGGGCTGTGATGCGGTAGGCACGTGGCCGGGTAAACCGGGCACCCGTTTGGTGTCACGGAACCCTGTACACATCGTTTGGGGCTGTGAGCGAAACTCCGGCCGGATCTCCTCATGGATGGAACCCGAATAGGCGATAAACCTGGACTAGAGACTTGAGTGTTTAGGCAGGCCGTGGCCGACACCCACGTTGGGCTTCCGCTTGAAGGTTGCCGAGTACATGTCGTGTAAACGGCGGTAAGTGGTGAGAACGTGTGTGAAGAAGTACACCCCTGCAGGGTTAACCTAATCTATTCGAATAGCCGTGTCCACGGAAAAGGACTTCTGGGTTGCTTATATCAGTTCATAGACAAGTGAAAGTGGATACTCTAAAATACGCAAGATAAGCGTGAGTGCTATGGATGGCGTTCTCGTAGGGAGACGGGAGCGGTTCCATAGTGGTGTATTGATATGGTGAATATGTGGACTCGTGTGCGCCACCTCAAAAGAGTCGCTTGCAGTCGTAGTTTAGGATAGCCACCGAGTCAAAGCTGGCTTGCTGCAGTTAAACCCCACCATCCCCTTTGTTGATAATGATGCATATGTAGTTAGTTCTGATGTAAGTCTTGCTGGGTACATTTGTACTCACATTTGCCTATTTTATGTTTTTGCAGAGAGACTTCAGTCTCACTAGTAATTCCGCGTGGTCTTCGACGTTTAGCTTGATACCTCAGCTACGGTCTTGTGCCCTCGGCAGGATCTGATAGATAGTCAGGCTTCTCAGCCTTTTTCATTTATAGTTGTCTGTACTCAGACATGATAGCTTCCGCTTGTGCTTTGACTTGTATGCTCTGAGTGTTGGGTCATGAGACCCATGTTTGTAATATCTCGCTCCTCGGAGCCTATTGAATAGATTACTTGAGTCATAGAGTCATGTTGTGATGCCATGTTGTATTTGCACATATCGAGCATATTGTGTGTATGTTATTGAAATGCTTGGTATGTGTGGGATCTGACCATCTAGTTGTTTATCTTTAGTAGCCTCTCTTACGGGGAAATGTCTCCTAGTGTTTCCACCGAGCCATGGTAGCTTGCTACTGCTTCGGAACACTTAGGCTGGCCGGCATGTGTCCTTCTTCGTTCCTGTGTCTGTCCCTTCGGGGAAATGTCACGCGATGAATACCGGAGTCCTGTTAGCCCGCTACAGCCCGGTTCACCGGAGTCCTGCTAGCCCAGTGCTACAGCCTAGTTTCACTCGCTGATGACCGACACGTTCGATGCTGGGTCATGGATGCCTGTCCCTGTAAGTCTGTGCCGCTTTGGGTTTACGACTAGCCATGTCAGCCCGGGCTCCTTATCATATGGATGCTAGCGACACTGTCATATACGTGTGCCAAAAGGCGCAAACGGTCCCGGGCAAAGGTAAGGCGACACCCGTGGGAATACCGTGCGTGAGGCCGCAAAGTGATATGAGGTGTTACATGCTAGATCGATGTGGCATTGAGTCGGGGTCCTGACAGCGTTGGTATCAGAGCTTGACTGCCTGTAGGATTACCAAGCCAAACTGGTCGAAGTTGAGTCTAGAAATTCTTTAGTTATATAAGGGAATTGATTGTGGGATGGAACGTAAGGCTCTTTTTATTCCTTATACCTTATGCCCTTCTGATCTGAGTCATCTTCTCTTCTACGGGGATTAAGAACTAGGCTATCTCTTCTTTCTATTAGGATCACGTGTTACTAATCAGTAGACTTATAAGTTTGTTGGATTTAAGCCTCAGTTCGGTTTCTACCTCTGTATGTTAATTGTTGATCTCGAAACCTTGATATTGTGCTTCTGAGTGGTTATGCCACCATTTTTGTGAATGTCTCAAATCTTTTCTGAGCATTTACAGCCGTTATGCTGTCCGAGTCATCCCAGGTTTCTATACAATCTGATGCAATTTGCAAATCCTTTCTTCCCGTTTCGATGTTCCTTTGGGCCAGATTAGCCACACTAGTCAGTGAGTTGAGGTACTTTATTGCCTTGACATATATGTTGGAGCTAGTATTATGACCCTAGGTGTCTTAGGGGATCATCTAGTAATTTAGCCATGATTTGTGCTCCCAGTGTGAGGATTCTGGCCATCATTCTCGAAAGCATTCCGTGATGCTACTTAGTAGTAGGTATTCTATTCCTGGGTTCTTGAACCCGAGATTCACTCTACTTACTTCATGTCGATAGTAATTGCTAGCTCCCTTAGGTTATTAGTAACCTTTGCGATAGTCCTTGAAGCCCGTGGTATCTTCTTCCAGGTACCATGAACTACTTATGGCAGAAGTTCCTCGTTGAACTGAAATATCACAACAGGATTATTCTTGAGGAGTTCTCCATTCATAAATCGTGACTCTGCCAGTTCTACCTTTCTGCATGGGTTATCCGGGAGAAATATGTTGAACTTGGTTCGACATACTAATCTATGCATCCACAACTCAGAAAATTATATGTTCCTTTGAGTTGTTCTCTTTAGTTGCATTCTGACCCTCGTCTATCAATTGATAGTCAAGAGTATGCGTGCGTTCGTTTATCGATGCCTATTACTCTTGTGGTCCGTCAAGCCATTCCATCGCAGAATGACTAGGAGAAACAAACTCCAGTACCTCTTCCATATCCAGGATTGGGTCAGAGAAGTTGTGCTCCGCAGATCAAATTGCTAATCCAGCTTTCATTCTGTTCTACCTTGGAGTATTACCATCTTTAAATCGGGATTGTTATAGGAATTGCACCCCATCCTATGAACTCCTGGTACAGTGATACTTCTTGCCGTCATTAGTCATTCCTCGGTCTTCGTGTTGATGCAACCGGAATACCGACAAATGAATTGTGATGTGTGAAATCAATACGCCTAGCAACCTCGTTGCTGGGTAGTTAAAGGACAATAATTTTATTTTTAGTGTGTTGGTTATTGAATCATCATTCTAAGATTGATCGTGCTACCTAGTCCATTCTCCTGGTTCACTCCTCGATCGATGAGTTAGGATTATTTCAAATTCTTGCTCTATTGATCATATCGTCTTGCCCTGAAAAGCAAGATTGTTCTCGAGCTTAGTAACATACCGGTGGCTCGTGATTCTCTGAATATCTTCTCAGAAGTATTACCAGGTTGTCACCTGACCGCTATGTTGAGCTCGTGATCAAGTTGGTTTTTTGTGAACCATCCTTCTCCAAGAATCTGTGTTGGATATCCCTGAGCTAGTTGGTTAAGTTAGACAACGACTTGGAGAGTTGGAAGATAAAAGCTTGCCTGACTTAGTTCGTTCCAAAGGGATATTCTTGTGTAGTGTGTGTTGAAGAAAGATGATATCTTCATCGATTGGTCCCTGTGATCAGTTGCTGGACCTATTGTCTTATCAATCCTTTGATTTGAGTGTGGGCTATCGTCAAATCAAATCAGTACCAATGATGCTCGTAATGTTGTCTTATTCGTGGTTGATCCCTCGAGCATACACCATTACATCTTTGGCCTGACCAATGCTATCACTTGTTCACTTAACTATGGAATTCCTTTTAAAGGGAAACCCGGAAGAGTTGTTGTTGAGCCCATTGACAACATCCTTATCTCCTCCATCATTTTGTTGAACATTAAGCTAGCGTTGGAAACTTTTGAAGGCATTTTCTTCATGCTAGCTCATGAAGTAATTGTTTGATGAAAGGAGTGACTTCCTCTTATACACGTGCATTTGGTGAAAGTTGCCGCCGTGGATTTGAGAAAGTTAGTTTTGCTTCCTCTGGAATCATCCCAAGTCAGTCATGCATACATGCGAAGTATTCTGTGGCCTGGAGACTTGCAACCTTCATTCTATATGTGTCCCTAGCACACTAAGCCACTGATTGACTTGTTCAAGGAAAAGAAGTCTATGCTTGGGATCTAATCCATGGACTTGCGTAAAGACTTCGATATCCTCGATGATGGTTCTCCACCTGAACTCGGTAGTGTTTAATTATAAGACTGCTACGTGGCCATGCTTGTCTGGGACAACGTGTTCACATGTGTGTAGCAGAACCAGCTCATGTTTTGGAGTTTGCTATCGTAGTTCATCTCCCGAGAATCCCGCAACGTCATCTCGTCGATTTGTGTTGCAAACTTTCGTTTTTCTTTCTAGACTCGATGAGTCTGGAATATCCTGACACCAACCAGATCTGAATCTCAGGCAGATATGATGGTTTGGAACACTTCCCAAGAAATATAATATTGGTCTCACGATAACCGGTAAAGTGGATGTCGTGGCCAACACACCCCGCCGGGAGACCTAATATTGTAGTATCTTGATTGAGGAAGTTGGCCACCTCCCCATAAGGATTTCGTAGGATTTACCTCTGTAACTGTTCCTTATGGATTCTATTGCTCCCGAAGTCCGACCTTTACTTGATGTTCTAGTTATCAAACCATATCTATGAATGGGTTACACTAGCACGTCAAGGAGAACATTAGAAGCGGAGTGCTAAATGTCTCTCGGTCGATCATCCAGATTTTGTTTCCTTGGCCTCGCTAGGGTGAAATCTGAGTTGATGTTATCTTCCTATGCATCTGCATCATCCATCATCATTCATCGTGGTAGCAAGTTGTGTTGCCAGGATCCTTGACACGGATATTGGTAAAACCTTGATGAATGTGGAAATGCTCAAGTTCTTGAGAGCACGCTCAAGTGCTAGGTGTTATCATCGACGCTAACTGGGATTGCTCTCAGTTTCCTCGGCAATGCTATGATCTTTTCAAACAATGAATTCACTCTCTATTGTTGGGTTCTTCCCCAGTTACCAGAATCATTCCCAGCAGTTGCATTTTGTTCCCAGCTTGCACCGCCAATGTGCCATTCTACCATGGGTCTCTTCCATTTCCGGTGATAAGCAAATTCATCCATTGCGTTGTCTTCAACAAGGTAATCCACATCATCCAAGTCCGAGTATGCCATTCTACCGACCCCCTCCAAATGATCGCTTGTGATTGCCTTAGGCTGGTTTAAAGAATTTCAGTGATCTCTGAATCAAAAGTAATTCTTTTTGCCACTTAAGGGGATAATCTACGAATCACCCTCCTTTAGGATGTTTCGTCGTGGTATCATGGCAACTCAACTCCTCGCTACGTGGACAATCGTTTACCACCTTCTTAGGTGTGGAATTGTGGTCCACCTAGCGAACCCTCGTCGTCTGTCTTACTCCATTTCTTCAGATCTGTGCTTCGTCTCTCAGCTCGAGAGATATTGTTATGTCTCATTCCGTGAGTTGCTCGATCTTCGAGAAGATCGACCCTTCTAGAGTCTCCTTCTTCCCTCCATGTCATGTTGACAGGAGTGCTCAGAGCAAGACGACAAGACAAAGATGGTGTTCAAATCAACGTTCAACTGAAGTGCACCCTGGATCGTGAAGATTATACTAGTTGCGCTTACCTTTCACCTTACCCTACGCTTGAATCTCGAGACGAGATTCTTGTTTAGTGGGGGTGAGTTGTCACATCCCTAGCTTCTGGTAATGCTCTGAGCTAGCTAGTCATGTGTTGCATCATGTTTAAATTTTGCCTAAAATTGAAATGGGGATGTTCAAACCCTAGCATTAAATCAACTCAACTAGGGTAAGTTAAAATATTTTCAATAAACCGAAAAGGCCCCTAAGAAAAGTTCATGATTTCTGGTTAAGGTGGAAACCTCTGCCAAAAATGATGAATATATCCTTAGGTCATTTTTGGATTTTTGAATTAAGTCATATTGTATTTGACTTTGGGCATTTAAATACTATAAATATTTTAAATGCTCAAATAAATGTTGGAAATTGATAAGGGTCACTGGAATAATTCAGAAAGCACCCATATTTATTTCCAGGATTTTATTAAATGATTTGACATTTAAAACAAATCAAAAACAAATTGCAGAAATAGAAAAAAATAAAATAGAACAAAAATAAGGGGAGAGAGGCCACCTGGGCCACTTACCTGGCCTTACCCGCGCAGCCATCAGAGCCGGCCCAGTTCCCCCAGCCGGCCCAGCCCACCTCCTCCTCCTTTGTCCTCTTCCTCCTCTGCCAGGAGGACGAGCAGAGGCGAGGCGTGGCGCGCGTCGACGCCGGCCACCTCCTGCTTCGCGCTGGAGGCCTCCCCCTTCGAGCCTATCCATGCGTGGAGACGCCACGTAGCCGCCCGGAGCCGTCCAGCCCTCCCTCTCTTCCCCTGGACCCCGTTCCCTCCTCTGCTTCCCTCCCGCGCACACCACCGAGCGGAGCTCGCCGTCTTCGTCGCCGTAACCATGGCCACCAGCCCTCCCTCGCCCATCCAGCGTGCTTGAGAGCTCCGTCACGACATCTTCGACCTCCCCACCAAGCCATGGAACTATGGACGCGCCACAACATCGCCGGCATCGCCGTTTCCATCGCCGGCCGCCGAGGATCTTCATCGTCAATTCACCACCATCGTCGCGTCCCCGAGCCGGCTAACCACCCCTATGGCACCGCTGTGAGCTCCCACGCCTCCCCTCCCTCTTTTCCCCTTCGATTGCGCCCTGTAGCCTCGATTCCACCGGAGCCGCGAGCTCGGCTCCGCCGGCGATGTCGCCGCCGTCGTTGCAGGTCACCGAACTCGCGTCCGAGCACGACCTCGAGCTCGTGGATCTTCCAGGAGCCCGCCCAGCCTCTCAGCTCGCTCGCTCGCCAAGCGTAGCCCCGTGCCCGTGCTGGCCCGAACTCCGGTCGCCGCCGCGGGCCCCGTTCCGGTGAGCTCGAGCCACCCCAGCCCCTGCCGGTTGCACAGATGGATGCAGGCAACTCCCCGCTACGCGTAGAGCCCCTCAGTCGCTGATTTGGTCGCCGAAGGAGCGTTTCCGACGCCCTCCGCCGTTGCTGGCGTCGCCGGCGACAAGCCGCGGGTCAACTCCGGCGGGTTTGACCCGGGGTTTGACCCCCTGACGTGTGGGCCCAGGCGCCTGCTTAGTTAGTGCTAAGTTAGTTAGTGTTAACTAACTTAGTTAATTAGGTAGGCCACTGACATGCGGGCCCCGCCCGGCTAACTAAGTTAGTTAGGGCTAACTAACCTGGTTAGTTGACTGAGACACTGACGTGTGGACCCCACACGTCAGGTTTGACCTGGGGCGCTCGGTTGACCCTGCTGACGTCACTATTACGTCATGCTGACGCAGTATTTGTTCTGGAATTTAAATAAATCCTAAATGATTTATAAATTTCAGAAAATGCCTAAAAACTTCCAAAATTCATAGAAAATTAACCGTAACTCCAAATTAAATAATTTATATATGAAAAATTATCAGAAAAATTCAAGGAATCCATCTGTACCATTTTCATGCATGTTAGAACAACTTATCACTACTGTTTAGAGCAAATGAAGTGAATGACATTTAAATAATCACATATGGAGTTTGAATTTCAATCTTGTATTCAAACCAACTTCATTTAATCTGTTGCTAGTTGCATTAGCTCAAAACACATTCATATTGCCATGTCATGATCATGCATCATATTGTGCATTGCATTGATTGTGTTCCCTTCTGTGTTGCCGGTATTTGTCCCCTCTCGATAGACGTGATACCGATGATGTGATCGTTGACACTGATGAAGACTCAATGTTATCTTCAGAAGTGCCAGGCAAGCAAAACCCCCTTGTTCATTCCGACACAATCCTACTCTCTCGCTCCTGCTCTCTTTTACTGCATTAGGACAACAACGATTCAACTGTTACTTGCTGCGGTAGCTGAACCCCTTTATCCTCTGCATGACCTGTCATTCCACAGTAATTAGATGAAACCCACTAGCATGAGTAGGAGTTGTTTGAGCCCTGATGTGCCTACTCATTCATGCTTGTTTGTCATGCCTGCTACTGCTTAGAGTTGAGTCAGGTTTGATTCATCGGGGATGAATCAGAGGTGTGTGAACATGTCTTACTGTTTGTGAGCTAAGTGTGTGAACACGATTTGGTAAAGGTAGCGGTGAGAGGCCATGTAGGAGTACATGGTGGGTTGTCTCATTGCAGCCGTCCTCAGGAACTGAGTTCTGTGTTTGTGATCCATGATTCAGCTACTACCACGCATTGGGCCCGAAACCAATGGACCCTCTCGGCTTCTTAATCACCCTTGTCCTCTGTCCAGGAGTTGCAAGTAGTTTCTGGTGTTTGTAGTATGCTGGAGGCCGTGGACAGCGCTGACCGTAGGGGTGGGCTGTGATGCGGTAGGCACGTGGCCGGGTAAACCGGGCACCCGTTTGGTGTCACGGAACCCTGTACACATCATTTGGGGCTGTGAGCGAAACTCCGGCCGGATCTCCTCATGGATGGAACCCGAATAGGCGATAAACCTGGACTAGAGACTTGAGTGTTTAGGCAGGCCATGGCCGACACCCACGTTGGGCTTCCGCTTGAAGGTTGCCGAGTACATGTCGTGTAAACGGCGGTAAGTGGTGAGAGCGTGTGTGAAGAAGTACACCCCTGCAGGGTTAACCTAATCTATTCGAATAGCCATGTCCACGGAAAAGGACTTCTGGCTTGCTTATATCAGTTCATAGACAAGTGAAAGTGGATACTCTAAAATACGCAAGATAAGCGTGAGTGCTATGGATGGCGTTCTCGTAGGGAGACGGGAGCGGTTCCATAGTGGTGTATTGATATGGTGAATATGTGGACTCGTGTGCGCCACCTCAAAGGAGTCGCTTGCAGTCGTAGTTTAGGATAGCCACCGAGTCAAAGCTGGCTTGCTGCAGTTAAACCCCACCATCCCCTTTGTTGATAATGATGCATATGTAGTTAGTTCTGATGTAAGTCTTGCTGGGTACATTTGTACTCACGTTTGCCTATTTTATGTTTTTGCAGAGAGACTTCAGTCTCACTAGTAATTCCGCGTGGTCTTCGACGTTTAGCTTGATACCTCAGCTACGGTCTTGTGCCCTCGGCAGGATCTGATAGATAGTCAGGCTTCTCAGCCTTTTTCATTTATAGTTGTCTGTACTCAGACATGATAGCTTCCGCTTGTGCTTTGACTTGTATGCTCTGAGTGTTGGGTCATGAGACCCATGTTTGTAATATCTCGCTCCTCGGAGCCTATTGAATAGATTACTTGAGTCATAGAGTCATGTTGTGATGCCATGTTGTATTTGCACATATCGAGCATATTGTGT